>NC_141028.1:13347500-13382500 GCF_052040795.2 Danio rerio | reverse complement strand
TAAGACCCAGTTTGTACTGTGAAAAAATTATCTACAATTATATAATACATTCATAGATTAATTATCAATAGAATTGTTATTATTATATATTATTTATTTTTTACTGAATTATTTTGTTCTTCAATATCGTTCAATTGTCCACAAGCACAAAGAAATATTGTCCAAATTACTTCAAAGTTTTTTTTTACAGGCGTCTATTTATTTTAATAAAACATAACAATTTATTTTTTATTTTTCCTAAACAAATTGTTACATTTAATTTATAATTATTATTATTCTTAAATATGCCTCTTCAAACATTTCTATGGGGCCCCAGAACTCTATTCTGTCGCTGTCGAGATTCCAGGACCCAAATTACTGACAAAATAACAATAATAAAATATTTTAAAATACAATAAAACTTTTCTAATGTCTCCTAGGGCAGAAAAAAGTAGTTTCATTTAAAATTCATGTCGGTGAACATTTTTGGAACAATTCAGCAATTTTTGAAAAGTCTCTTTGAATCTTAATTGTGCATCCACAAGAATCATTTGATCCAACTCCTCGCCTATGCATCACATCCTGTCAATTCTCCACATTTTACAGTTATTAAAACACCAAAAGCGTCCCACCAAAAAAAAGCAGCAGTGCCACTCACTGCACAGAACTGGATCAGTAGAGTTGAAGTGAATCAGCACTGTTCTCAGCGCATTAAATCTACGCTCCACCACCAACATTCATGTCTTATTAAAAGTTGTCTCTAACCACTCTAAAATATTCAACATAGTTACATTCACCGACAAATTAAAAAATCATGCATTTTCAAGTTTTCAGAAAAGCATCAGCATTTTTTTTTTACTTCAGCATCAGAGTAAAGCTTCAAAAATTCATAGAAAAACAGACCTAATGCTTGAGCATGAACGTCCAGATCCACAGTGACACATCTATCAGATAATAAACCAAGATCAAAGCGCAGAAAAACAAGCACATTACCAGAGCCCACATCTACTTCCCCATCCTAAACCAGATGACCCTGTTCTGTTCCCGCTCATTTAAAGAGCTGTTTCATCTTCAAAAGCAGAAACTAATCAAGCCGTTTAACCAAGCAGCCAGCATTTTCTTCCATCCACAAACCCAGAAAGTCAAATCACACAATGCACAGCTACTTATGATCCATTTATGAGGCTTTAAAAGGGGGCATATCATGCCCATTTTCAAAAGATGTCAAATAAATCTCTGATGTCCTTATCTGTGACTGTTGAAGGTTTGACTATACTTTCTTGTCAAATTTACCTCTATTAGGAAAAGACGAAATCAATGCACTGTTTTTGAGTGTGTTTCTTTAAATGCAAATAAGCTGCTGTTTTCAGAAGAGGGCGGAGCCTTTACATGCTTTTCTGACACTCCAGAAACAACAAAACAAGTAAATCGTACGCAGTCAAAATGTCAGAAGTGACCAGTAGGGCTGCACAGCATATAGTTCAGCATTGATAATGCAATGTACACATCAGCAAAAGTCACATCCCAGCATGTGCAATGTCCAGTCGTAATTATAGTTGATCAGGTACAATCGTTTTTCAAAAAGTTTATCCATAATGTAGTTTTTGAGACCAGTGATTATTACTAAGCATTTGAAGAGAGCTTAAAAACATAAATTTATAATGTAAAATTAAATGTTTGTAGAATTATAAACTAAAATTAGTTTATAATTTTATAATGTTTGTAGTTTTAGATTATAAAGATAACTTATATTGATTTTGGGAAAAAATTAACAGGGGGGAAATTAATAATTAATAATTCTGATTTCAAGTGCTTTATTACCCCTTTAAAATATTATAAATATTAAGTCACTTAATTAAACTTTTCAAGGTTAAAAGTTGTTGGAATAAAAATCAAAGTCCCATTAAGCAAAAATAAATGGAAAAATAAAAACAAAAAATACGGAAAACTGATAAATTACAGATATTTTTTACAGTAATTTACTTTCCTTCCAAAAAAAACAAAAAAAAACTAAACAGATAAAAGTGAATCATCTGAATACACAATCAACATGTTTATAAATTACAGTGCTAAAATTGAATAAGATCTCCTCTTACATTATGAGCTTGAGCGCATTTTGACATGCTTGCAGAGAAAGACTTACCAAAACCAAGTCACTGGTAATCCTTTTCCGCATTTTCTGCATTGGCAGTTTCACGGGTATATGACTACAACACTTAATCAAGTAAAAAGTCACATTTCCATAATGTATCTCCTTTAACAACAACTGGTGTTGTGGTCTACATCTACATGGAGGCAATAAAAGAGGGTCAGCGAGCATCTCAGACAGGAATCCGGTTTTCTCTAGACGTCTGGCACATTTAATCCACAGTGTAGGATATATCTGTATTCGGATGTGTATATATCAGGCTGAATTTCTTCAAGCAGCAGAAACGGCTGAAGATGAGGGGTGTCAGACATAAAGACACGTCTGAAGGGCTATGAGAGATGAGGTGAATTCCTCTGGTGCCACTCCTTCCGCTAATAATACGACAGCCAGCGATGCTATCCCAGCTTCCGTGTCATTACCGAAGGGATGACACCTCACTTAGTAGAGTCCACTCCTGCTATGTGATGTAAACGATACCATGAACAGGTTTCTGGCATTGGATGTTGAAACTTTATATACACACAGAGAGGCTTAGTATCCTAAGAATAGCTACACACTACACTGATAATTGGCTACTATGCAGTTATGTTAAATGGCAAAAAAGAGAGAGAAAAAAAACAGGTCCTGATGAAATGATCATTTATTTATTGCTTATTAATTTAAGGGGAAATTATATTTAGGGACCGAGCACCGAAACGGTGCGTAGGCCCTATTGGAATTGCTCCGTTTATTAGGGACCGAGCACCGAACGGTGCAAGGCCCTATTGGAATTGCTCCGTTTATTAGGGACCGAGCACCGAACGGTGCAAGGCCCTATTGGAATTGCTCCGTTTATTATTATTATTATTGGAATTGCTCCGTTTATTATTATTATTATTATTATTATTATTATTATTCTTTTCCGGAATGAATCGCGGTTTTGAGGGGCTAAACATGCCCGAAAACTCACAAAACTTTGCACACGCCTCAGAAGTGGCGAAAATTTACGTTAATTATGGGTCTCGGAAGTGGGCGTGGCAAAATGACTCGACAGCGCCACCTAGAAAAATTAAACGGACGAGCCCCCGATCCACGAATTACGCACATGCACGAAAATTGGCACACACCTCAAACATGCCAAAACATACAAAAAAGTCTCTTGGAGCCATATGTCAAACCCTACAGGAAGTCGGATATTTTGTACTTCCTGCGGCGAAAAAGTGGCATTTTTGCCATTTCCAGGCGTTGTATTTTAACGAACTCCTCCTAGGGATTTTATCCGATCGACACCAAAATTGGGTTTTATCATCTAAAGGCATGGGCGATGTTAAATTGCGAAGCTTTAGAGTTTTCGTCGATGGGCGTGTCCGTGGCGGCCTCGCAAACTTTGACGATTCGCCACAAAACAGGAAGTCGTTATAACTCAGGCATGCATTATTTGATCTGCCTCAAAATTCACACGCTTGATAAGAGTCCTGACCTGAACACGTTTACATTCCGATATGCAAATACAGTTATAGCGCCACCTGCTGGCAACAGGAAATGGCATGTTTTACAGAGTAACAAACTCCTCCCACAAATTTTATCATATCAGCACCAAAATTTGGTGGTGTTATCTGAAAGCTTTAGCGATGATATACTGTGAAGATCTAGAGTTTTCGCAGAGGGGCGTGTCCGTGGCGGCATGACAAACCTCAACGCTTCGCCATGGAACAGGAAGTCCTTATAACTCAACCACACAAAGTCCGATCTGCCTGAAACTTCACATAGTTGATAAAAGTCCTCTCCTGAACACATCCGCATAACAATATTGAAGTGGGCGTGGCAAAATGACTCGACAGCGCCACCTATAAAAATTAAACGGAAGAGCCCCTGATCTACGAATCACGCACATGCACGGAAATTGGCACACACCTCTAACACGTCAAAACATACAAAAAATTCTCTTGGAGCCATAACTCAAACCCAACAGGAAGTCGGATATTTTTAACTTCCTGCGGCAAATAAGTGGTATTTTTGCCATTTCCAGGCGTTGTATCTTAACGAACTCCTCCTAGGGATTTTATCCGATCGACACCAAAATTGGGTTTTGTCATCTAAAGGCCTTGGCGATGTTAAATTGCGAAGCTTTAGAGTTTTGGTCAATGGGCGTGTCTGTGGCGGCCTCGCAAACTTTGATTCGCCAAAAAAACGGAAGTCATTATATCTCAGGCATGCATTATCCGTTCTGCCTCAAAATTCACATGTTTAATAAGAGTCCAGACTTGAACACGTTTACATTCCAATATCCAGATACAGTTATGGCGCCACCTGCTGGCCACAGGAAATGTCATGATTTACAGAGTAATAAACTCCTCCCACAAATTTTTCGTGTCAGCACCAAATTTGGTTGGTTGTTATCTGAAAGCTCTAGCGATGATATATTGTGAAGATCTAGAATTTTCGCAGAGGGGCGTGTTTGTGGTGGCATGACAAACCTCAACGCTTCGCCATGAAACATGAAGTCCTTAAAACTTAACCACACAAATTCCGATCAGCCTGAAACTTCACATGGTCGATTAAATTCCTCTCCTGACTACATCCCTATACCAATTTTGAGTCATTCATAGTGCCACCTGCTGGCAGAAGGTAGTTTGGCTTATAACTCAGCCAAAGAATGTCTGACCGGCCTGAAAATTCACATGGTTAATAAATTTTATCTCCTGAAGACATCTACATGCCAATATTGACTCACAGTCATAGCGCCACCTGCTGACAGAAGGAAGTTTGGCAAAAAATTGTGATTTTCCCAGGTTTTTTTCATATGTCGGCTTAAATTAATGATGTTCGCTGTTCTCTGTCATCATGAGGCCAGCGTGCGGCGGTGAGCCCGGGTGCGAGGTCCCTATCATCGCTGCTTGCAGCTTTAATTATTATTAGGGACCGAGCACGAACGGTGCAAGGCCCTATTGGAATTGCTCCGTTTATTATTATTATTCTTCCGACTTCTTCCGCGGAATGAATCGCAGTTTTGAGGGGCTAAACATGCCCGAAAACTCACGAAACTTTGCACACGCCTCAGAAGTGGCGAAAATTTACGTTTGTTATGGGCTTCGGAAGTGGGCGTGGCAAAATGACTCGACAGCGCCACCTATAAAAATTTAATCGACGAGCCCCCGATCCACGAATCACGCACATGCATGAAAATCGGCACACCCCTCAAACACACCAAAACATACGAAAAAGTCTCAAGGAGCCATATCTCAAACCCAACAGGAAGTCGGATATTTTTAACTTCCTGCAGCGAAAAAGTGGCGTTTTTGCCATTTCCAGGCGTTGTATTTTAACGAACTCCTCCTAGGGATTTTATCCGATCGACACCAAAATTGGGTTTTGTCATCTAAAGGCCTTGGCGATGTTAAATTGCGAAGCTTTAGAGTTTTCGTCGATGGGGGTGTCCGTGGCGGCCTCTCAAACTTTGACGATTCGCCACAAAACAGGAAGTCGTTATAACTCAGGCATGCATTATCCGATCTGCTTCAACTTTCACACGTTTGATAAGAGTCCTGACCTGAACACGTTTACATGCCAATAACCAGATACAGTTATAGCGCCACCTGCTGGCCACAGGAAATGACATGTTTTACAGAGTAACAAACTCCTCCCACAAATTTTATCGTATTAGCACCAAAATTGGGTAGTGTTATCTAAAAGCTCTAGCAATGATATATTGTGAAGATCTAGAGTTTTCGGAGAGGGGCGTGTCCGTGGCGGCATGACAAACCTCAACGCTTCGCCATTGAACAGGAAGGCTTTATAACTCAACCACACAATGTCTGATCTGCCTGAAACTTCACATGGTTGATAAAAGTCCTCTCCTGAACACATCCACATAACAATATTGAAGTGGGCGTGGCTAATAGACTCGACAGCGCCACCTACCAAAATTAATCGGACGAGCCCCTGATATATGAATCACACACATGCACGAAAATTGGCACACACCTCAAACACGCCAAAACATGGGAAAAAGTCTCTTGGAGCCATATCTCAAACCCAACAGGAAGTCAGATATTTTTAACTTCCTGCTGTAAAAAAGTGGTGTTTTTGCCATTTCCAGGCGTTGTATTATAACGAACTCCTCCTAGGGATTTTATCCGATCAACACCAAAATTTGGTTTTGTCATCTAAAGGCCTTGGCGATGTTAAATTGCGAAGCTTTTGAGTTTTTATAGATGGGCGTGTCCGTGGCGGCCTCGCAAACTTTGACTATTCGCCACAAAACAGGCAGTCGTTATAACTCAAGCATGCATTATGCGATCTGTCTCAAAATTCACAGGCTTGATAAGAGTCCTGACCTGAACAAGTTTACATGCCGATATCCAGATACAGTTATAGTGCCACCTGCTGGCCACAGGAAATGACATGTTTTGCACTGTAACAAACTCTTCCCACAAATTTTATCGTATCAGCACTAAAATTGGGTGGTGTTATCTGAAAGCTCTAGTGGTGATATTTTGTAAAGATCTAGAGTTTTCGCGGAGGGGCGTATCCGTGGCGGCATGACAAACCTCAACGCTTCGCCATGGAACAGGAAGTCCTTATAACTCAACCATACAATATCCGATCTGCCTAAAACTTCACATGGTTGATAAATGTCCTCTACTGAACATATCCACATAACAATTTTGAATCTGTCATTACGCCACCTGCTGGCAGAAGGTAGTTTGGCTTATAACACAGCCACACAATGTCTAATCTGCCTGAAACTTCACATGGTTGATTAAATTCCTCTCCTGAAGACATCTATATGCCAATCTTGAGTCACAGTTATAGCGCCACCTGCTGACAGGAGGAAGTTTGCCATAAATCTGTGATTTCCTTAGATTTTTTTTTATATATCGGCTTAAATTATTACTGTTCGCTGTTCTCTGTCATCGTAAGGTCACCGGGCGGCGGTGAGCCCGGGTGCGAGGTCCCTATCATCGCTGCTTGCAGCTTTAATTCTTCTTCTTCTTCCGCGGAATGAATCGCGGTTTTGAGGGGCTAAACATGCCCGAAAACTCACGCAACTTTGCACACGCCTCAGAAGTGACGAAAATTTACGTTTGTTATGGGTCTCGGAAGTGGGCGTGGCAAAATGACTCGACAGCGCCACCTAGAAAAATTAAACGGACGAGCCCCCGATATATGAATCACGCACATGCACGAAAATCGGCACACACCTCAAACATGCCAAAACATACGAAAAAGTCTCTTGGAGCCATATCTCAAACCCAACAGGAAGTCGGATATTTTTAACTTCCTGCGGCGAAAAAGTGGCGTTTTTGCCATTTCCAGGCGTTGTATTTTAACGAACTCCTCCTAGGGATTTTATCCGATCGACACCAAAATTGGGTTTTGTCATCTAAAGGCCTTGGCGATGTTAAATTGCGAAGCTTTAGAGTTTTCGTCGATGGGCGTGTCCGTGGCGGCCCCTCAAACTTTGATGATTCGCCACAAAACAGGAAGTCGTTATAACTCGGGCATGCATTATCAGATCTGCCTCAAAATTCACACGCTTGATAAGAGTCCTGAACTGAACACGTTTACATGCCAATATCCAGATACAGTTATAGCGCCACCTGCTGGCCACAGGAAATGACATGTTTTACATCGTAACAAACTCCTCCCACAAATTTATTCGTATCAGCACCAAATTTGGGTTGTGTTATCTGAAAGCCCTAGGGATGATATATTGTGAAGATGTAGAGTTTTCGCAGAGAGGCGTGTCCGTGGCGGCATGACAAACCTCAACGCTTCGCCATGGAACAGGAAGTCCTTATAACTCAAGCACACAATGTCCGATCTGCCTGAAACTTCACATGATTGATAAAAGTCCTCCCCTGAACATATCCTCGTAACAATAATGAAGTGGGCGTGGCAAAATGACTCGACAGCGCCACCTATAAAAATTAAACGGACGAGCCCCTGATCTACGAATCACGCACATGCACGAAAATTGGCACACACCTTAAACACGCCAAAACATACAAAAAAGTCTCTTGGAGCCATATCTCAAACCCAACAGGAAGTTGGATATTTTTAACTTCCTGCGGCAAATAAGTGGCATTTTTGCCATTTCCAGGCTTTGTATCTTAACGAACTCCTCCTAGGGATTTTATCCTATCGACACCAAAATTGGGTTTTGTCATCTAAAGGCCTTGGCGATGTTAAATTGCGAAGCTTTAGAGGTTTTGTCGATGGGCGTGTCCGTTGCGGCCTCGCAAACTTTAACGATTCGCCACAAAACCGGAAGTCATTATAACTCTTTCATGCATTATCCGATCTGCCTCAAAATTCACATGTTTAATATAAGTCCAGACCAGAACAAGTTTACATGCCGATATCCAGATACAGTTATAGCGCCACCTGCTGGCCACAGAAAATGTCATGATTTACAAAGTAATAAACTCATCCCACAAATTTTTTCATATCAGCACCAAATTTGGTTGGTTGTGTATCTGAAAGCTCAAGCGATGATATATTGTGAAGATCTAGAGTTTTTGCAGAGGGGCGTGTCCGTGGTGGCATTACAAATCTCAACGCTTCGCCATGGAACATAAAGTCCTTATAACTCAACCACACAATGTCCGATCAGCCTGAAACTTCACATGGCTGATCAAATTCCTCTCCTGAACGCATCTGCATGCCAATGTTGAGTCACAGTCATAGCGCCACCAGCTGGCAGATGGTAGTTTGGCTTATAAGTCGGCCACACAATGTCTGATCTGCCTGAAACTTCACATGGTTGATTAAATTCCTCTCCTGAAGACATCTACATTGCAATATTGAGTCAAAGTCATAGCGCCTCCTGCTGACAGGACGAAGTTTGGCATAAATCTGTGATTTTCTCAGGTTCTTTATATATATCGGCTTAAATAATGTTGTTCACTGCTCTCTGTCATCCTGAGGCCACCGGGCGGTGGTGAGCCCGGGTGCGAGGTCCCTATCATCGCTGCTTGCAGCTTTAATTATTCTTCTTCTTCTTCTTCTTCTTCTTCTTCTTCTTCCGCGGAATGAATCGCGGTTTTGAGGGGCTAAACATGCCCGAAAACTCACGAAACTTTGCACACGCCTCAGAAGTGGCGAAAATTTACGTTTATTATGGGCTTCGGAAGTGGGCGTGGCAAAATGACTCGACAGCGCCACCTAGAAAAATTAAACGGACGAGCCCCCGATCCACGAATCACGCACATGCACGAAAATTGGCACACACCTCAAACATGCCAAAACATACGAAAAAGTCTCTTGGAGCCATATCTCAAACCCAACAGGAAGTCGGATATTTTTAACTTCCTGCGGCGAAAAAGTGGCGTTTTTGCCATTTCCAGGCGTTGTACTTTAACGAACTCCTCCTAGGGATTTTATCCGATCGACACCAAAATTGGGGTTTGTCATCTAAAGGCCTTGGCGATGTTAAATTGCGAAGCTTTAGAGTTTTCATCGATGGGCGTGTCCGTGGCGGCCTCGCAAACTTTGACGATTCGCCACAAAAGAGGAAGTCGTTATAACTCAGGCATGCATTATCAGATCTGCCTCAAAATTCACGCGCTTGATAAGCGTCCTGACCTGAACACGTTTACATGCCAATATCCAGATACAGTTACAGCGCCACCTGCTGGCCACAGGAAATGACATGATTTACGGAGTTATAAACTCCTCCCACAAATTTTATCGTATCAACACCAAAATTGAGTGGTGTTATCTGAAAGCTCTAGCGATGATATATTGTGAAGATCTAGAGTTTTCGCAGAGGGGCGTGTCCGTGGCGGTATGACAAACCTCAACGCTTCGCCATGGAACAGGAAGTCCTTATAACTCAACCACACAATGTCTGATCCGCCTGAAACTTCACATGGTTGATAAACGTCATCTCTTGAACACATCCACATAACAATATTGAAGTGGGCGTGGCAAAATGACTCGACAGCGCCACCTAGAAAAATTAAACGGACGAGCCCCCGATCTACGAATCATGCACATGCACAAAAATTGGCACACACCTCAAACATGGCAAAACATACGAAAAAGTCTCTTGGAACCATATCTCAAACCCAACAGGAAGTCGAATATTTTTAACTTCCTGTGGCGAAAAAGTGGCTTTTTTGCCATTTCCAGGCGTTGTATTTTAACGAACTCCTCCTAGGGATTTTATCCGATCAACACCAAAATTGGGTTTTATCATCTAAAGGCCTTGGCGATGTTAAATTGCGAAGCTTTAGAGTTTTTGTCGATGGGCGTGTCCGTGGCGGCCACGCAAACTTTGATGATTCGCCACAAAACCGGACGTCATTATAACTCAGGCATGCATTATCAGATCTGCCTCAAAATTCACACGTTTAATAAGAGTCTAGACCAGAACACATTTACATGCCAATATCCAGATACAGCTATAGCGCCACCTGCTGGCCACAGGAAATTACATGATTTACAGAGTAATAAACTCCTCCCACAAATTTTTTTCGTATCAGCACTAAATTTGGTTGGTTGTTATCTGAAAGCTCAAGCGATGATATATATTGTGAAGATCTAGAGTTTTTGCGGAGGGGCGTGTATGTGGTGGCATGACAAACCTCAACGCTTCGCCATGAAACAGGAAGTCCTTATACCTCAACCACACAATGTCCGATCTGCCTGAAACTTCACATGGTTGATTAAATTCTTCTCTTGAACATATCCCCATACCTATATTGAGTTACAGTCATAGCGCCACCTGCTGACAGAAGGAATTTTACCTTATAACTTAACCACACAATGTCTGATCTGCCTGAAACTACACATGGTTGATTAAATTCCTCTTCTGAAGACATTTAAAAGCCAATATTGAATCTGTCATAGTGCCACCTGCTGGCAGAATGTAGTTTGGCTTATAACTCAGCCACACAATGTCTGATCTGCCTGAAACTTCAAATGGTTGATTAAATTCCTCTCCTGAACACATCCACATAACATAATTGAGTCAGTCATAGCGCCACCTGCTGGCAGAAGGTAGTTTGGCTTATAACTCAGCCACACAATGTCCGATCTGCCTGAAAAATCACACGGTTGATAAGACTCTTCTACTGAAGGCATCTACATAAAAATCTTTAGTCACAATTATAGCGCCACCTGCTGACAGGAGGAAGTTCGGCATAAATCTGTGATTTTCTCTGGTTATTTATATATATCGGCTTAAATTAATGTTGTTCGCTGTTCTCTGTCATCCTGAGGCCACCGGGCGGCGGTGAGCCCGGGTGCGAGGTCCCTATCATCGCTGCTTGCAGCTTTAATTATTATTATTATTCCGCCCCCTATCGGGTCACTTTTGAGGGTCTAAACATGCCCAAAAACTCATGAAAATTTGCACACACACCAAACCCGGTGTAAATAGCAGGTTGATATGGGTCTCGGAAGTGGGCGTGGCAAAATGACTCAACAGCGCCACCTATAAAAATTAAACGGACGAGCCCCTGATCTACGAATCACGCACATGCACGAAAATTGGCACACACCTCAAACATGCCAAAACAAACGAAAAAGTCTCTTGGAGCCATATCTCAAACCCAACAGGAAGTCAGATATTTTTAACTTCCTGCGGCGAAAAAGTGGCATTTTTGCCATTTCCAGGCGTTGTATTTTAACGAACTCCTCCTAGGGATTTTATCCAATCAACACCAAAATTGGGTTTTGTCATCTAAAGGCCTTGGCGATGTTAAATTGCGAAGCTTTAGAGTTTTCATCGATGGGCGTGTCCGTGGCGGCCTCGCAAACTTTGATGATTCGCCACAAAACAGGAAGTCGTTATAACTCAAGCATGCATTATCAGATCTGCCTCAAAATTCACACGCTTGATAAGCGTCCGACCTGAACACGTTTACATGCCGATATCCAGATACAGTTACAGCGCCACCTGCTGGCTACAGGAAATGTCATGTTTGACACTGTAACAAACTCCTCCCACAAACTTTCCCGTATCAGCACCAAAACAGAGTGGTGTCATCTAAAAGCTCTAGCGATGATATATTGTGAAGATCTAGAGTTTTTGCAGAGGGGCGTGTCTGTGGTGGCATGACAAACCTCAACGCTTCGCCATGGAACAGGAAGTTATTATAACTGAACCACACAATGTCTGATCTGCCTGAAACTTCACATGGTTGATAAAAGTCCACTCCTGAACACATTCACATAACAATATTGAGTCAGTCATAACGCCACCTGCTGGCAGAAGGTAGTTTGGCTTATAACTCAGCCACACAATGTCCCATGTGCCTGAAACTTCACATGGTTGATAAGATTCCTCTCCGGAAGACATCTACATGCCAATTGTGAGTCACAGTTATAGCGCCACCTGCTGGCAGGAGAAAGTTTGGCATAAATGTGTGATTTTCTTAGATTTTTAAAAATATATTGGCTTAAATTATTATTGTTCGCTGTTCTCTGTCAATCGTAAGGCCACCGGGCGGCGGTGAGCCCGGGTGCGAGGTCCCTATCATCGCTGCTTGCAGCTTTAATTTAATATATATTTATTAGATTTTATTCTACTGGTTCCCAAATTCCATTTTCATTTGATTAATGACTTTCTAGATGTGTTTTTTTTTTCTTACTTTATCATTATTATTATTTTGTCTGAACTACATTTATTATGGTTAAATAAAATACAAGTAAATGATTAATGTCTAAAATCATCATTAAATATTACGCTTGTGCAATTTCTGTATTTTTTTTAATTAAGAAAAACTTTTTTTAAGGTGATATGAAGGGTTTTTAGCAAAATTTTCTTTTAATTAAAATTATTATGATAATAAAGACACATTAATATTACTACTACTATTTTGGAGGTACATACTACAATACAAGAGACATTTTTCTGCCTCAATTTCTTCAAATTCATGCTATTATATACATTTTGAAAATGCTGCTTTTCTTGTTTTTCAATCATTTAAATAATAATATTTACAATAATATGAACTCTTATTATTATCAAACATTATTATTTTGTCTGAATTACATTTTAATAGTTAAATAAAATATAATTAAACAATTCATGCCTAAAATCATCATAAAATATTACGCTTGTGCAATTTCTGCATTTCTTGAATTTAAGAAAAACTGTTTTTAGGGTGCTATGAAGGCGCTTTAGTAAAATATTCTTTTTTTATTAAAACTCATTCAAATAAAATAATAATAATTATTATTATTGAAACTATTTTGAAGGTACATTCCATAATGCAACAGTAATTTTTGTGTCACAATTTCTTTATTTTCATGCTATTATATACGTTTTTTTTTTTTAATAAGCAACCCGTTTGTAATGTTGTTGTGTAAAAATCCCGTTGTGTAAATGTAGTTATTGTTTATTTTTTTTCAATAATTTAAATAACAATAATTACAATATTTATACTCTTTATTATTAAATATTATTATTTTGTCTGTATTAAATTTTTAATGGTTAAATAAAATATAAGTAAACAAATGATGCTTAAAATTGTGCAATTTCTGTATTTAAAAAAAACTTCTTAGGGTGCTATAAGGGGTCTGTAGTAAAATATTATTTGAATCAAAATTATTTTCATAATAATGATAAATTATTATTGTTATTTCTACTCCAACTATTTAGAGGTACATTCTATGATACAACAGTCATTTTTCTGCCACAATTTCTTCAAATTCACGCTATTATATATATTTTTAATATGCAACCTGTGAAAACATGGCTATTCTTGTCTTTTTCACTAATTTAAATAATAATGATTACAATAATATTAATTTATTATTACTATTAAATATTTGTATTTTGTCTGAATTACATTGTTATGGTGTAATAAAATATAAGAAAACAACCAATGCCTTAAATCATCATGAATATTAGGCTTGAGCAATTTCTGTATTTTTTTAATTTAAGAAAAACTTTAGGGTGATATGAAGGATATTTAGAAAAATACTATTTTAATTGAAATTATTTTAATAAAAATAACATTATTATTACTACTACAACTATTTTGGAGATACATTCTATGATACAACAGTCATTTTCCTGCCACAACTTTTTCAAATTCACTATATATAATATTAAAAATGTTTTTAATATGCAGCCCATGAAAATGAAGCTACTATTTCCCAAATTTTCAATAATAATAATAATTACAATACTACTAATTACTTTAATTGTTGTTATTATTATGATTTTGATTATGACTATGATTATTATTATTATTATTATTATTATTATTATTATTAATAATAATAAATATTATATTAATTATTTTAATATACAATTAATATTTCTCAGAGGCTTATTTTACTCTACACTAGTTAAAATAGATTACATTTATAGAAAAAATAAATGTAATATTATTTTTAAATAGTCAAATTAACATTACATTCTACTGTGCAACAGAAATTCTGTCATAATATTTGAAGTATATCAAGGAGTTTTGATGTGCAAAACAAACAAAACAGTAAACAAGTTTTATTTAAAACTTAAATATTATTACCATTTTCACTATGACAAGTACACCCTGCCAGTAACATGCTTATTTTGTCTATAGCTTCTGAATATATGATCATTTAAATCAAATGAAGTGTTGAAAAGCTCATGGAAATAAAGTTCATCTGTTGATTTCCTTATCTCGTGAAAAGTGTACAGCAGTACTTTTTAATTTATTCCTGATACATTTGCCAGTTTCCATGACATTACATGTTGCATATTTAATTCTGCTTTTCTGACTGGATTCCAAAAATTCCATCCACGTTTTTTCCATTGTGAAAATCTGTGATCTCCTATAAAATGTAAATGTGGTCATGCAGGCTGTTTATCAGTCATGTCCTCATGTAGCTCATCTGCATCCAGGCTAAAGCAAAAGTGTTACAGTGGAGACTGGAAACTGGGCTGAACGCCTATCTGTTATCTGGGGTTGCTCTCCTCATGCTGTGTTCTGCATGGAGGATGGACTGATATAAATGTGAAGGGCCAAAAGAAAAACTCAAAAGTGTAGAAATGTCTGATGTATTACTCTGTATAGGCTGAGGGTCATTTTGAGGGCCATTTTCTGTACATCTTAACAGTGTGTCCATCTGTTTTGAAGAGAGTTTGTTTGAAGTCAATATCACATTGATCATCAGTGACATTCACAACTGTCCTCTGCAGCTGCCAATTTATTTATCTGTCTAATATGAATAGAGGCTGTGCTACTGTAGAGCCACAGTTGGATGGAAAAATTTGAATAAATAAAAATAGATAAATAAAAAGTCTCTACGTTGTGGTGTTTCTCAATATAAACACCTTAATCAAACTATTACCGTTGTGTAGGATTTTTGACACATTTTGTGACAGGATAGTCTATATAAGGTGTTTTCAGTCAATAATATTGTAGTAATGTTAACTTAGTGCAAACTTAATCATTTTGACTAAGGTATGTCTTTAAAAACTGAAAGAGTACTGCTGATGATACTAACTTTGCCTCTGAATTAGAGTTGCACGATTCTGGCTAAAATGAGAATCACGATATTTTTGCTTAAAATAAAGATCACGATTTTCTCACGATTCTGTAGATGTAAAATAAACGTATGGTAAAAACAAACCTATGGCACAACCTCGATAATAATATTATGTGTAGGTCTAATGGTTTCTATAAATAATTATATTTTACTTTTAATAATTCTGATGTTGAATTATGTTTGAGATATATGCTTCCAATCTGTCATATTAGACAATTTTATTCACTGGTAAAATCAGACATTTGCCATTATCAGATTATATTCAACAAAATATAGGCTAGAGTAGTAATACTGACATTGTAAACATTTATTTTCATGCACAACTGTGGGTTCGCTATGAAAGAAAAAAACATCAAATGCTAGTCATAATCATAAATCGATACGATAATGCGATACGATCATTTAAATGAACTGCACACTTTCGGTTTCATTCTGACTGCTAAGTGCTTGTTCATACTCTGTGCCACAAACAGAATATTATTTACAACTGTATTACCTGTTACTCGCAACAAATGCAAGTTATGTTCACTAAAGTAGACCCGCACGTCTATCAATAAGTAGAGCGCGCGCGCCCTCTCTGTGATAACAGCTCACGGTCAACACCTCGTCACGTGTGATTTCCCGATCGCGAAAACATCATTATATGAAGACAAAAATGACATTTTTAGGTGAATTATACCTTATGAATACAGTATGTGACTCGTTTAACATCATTTGGAGGTGTTAATGTCACTGAGCATCGTGGGTGAAACAGTGAAAAGACTCGTGCAGTCGCCTTTTCTTCTTTCCTGGACTTGAAAATATGATTAACAGATTCGTAGAAATGCTGGATTAAGATCGTCTAGGGGGTCGAATCGAGATCGTGATCATTTAACGATTAATTGTGCAGCTCTACTCTGAATAAACATAAACAAAGAACACTGATCGCACACTTACCAAATCTGTGCAGACACGACAGTCAACACCAACTGGAACCGCAGCTTTTTTTAAAAGGGGGAGCGGCAAATCCAGATTTCACCATTTCCAGATGTGAAAAGCTCTCGGGTTAAACAATGTTACTCACAAACATATTTTTGTCACGTGTTAGCAGACCACTGTAATCCACACGTGAGTCCAGCTGCACTCTCATAGCGGGGAATTGAAAACAAAACCTGTGTTGCAGCACATTTACAAACGCAACACTGACAACCCATGTCTCCAAACGATTTTCTTCTTCCACTTCTTTTACTATGGTTGGCACCACAACCTGGGGTCTCTCTGCCATCTGAGTATTGTAAGAGGTAAAAACAGTATTCGAAGCTATATCATGCATGTTAATGAAGTTGCACCTCATTCACAATAGAATGCACTGATTGGTTCAAACCAAGTCTATCTCTTGAATTATTGATGAAAACTCAAAGACGTCACTTTGTACCCGCCAGAACAGACATCCAGTCTCCATGCTGGAATTAACATGGGGATCTAATCGCCGTGACGCAGCTTGAAAATTTATTTTCAAACCGGAAGAACAAATTTGCTTGAAATAACACAAAAACAACCAATTTTCATTTTTTTGTGAAATATGTGAAAAATGTTTTTTGGTGTTTCATGACCCTTTAAGGCATTGAGAACGTTGGGATAAGAACATTAGCACTTAGCCGTTCCATTTACAAGAGTTCAACCCTTTGCATGCAACTTTAACTTAGCATGTTTGTTCAAGTACATGCATGCATCCTTAAACAACATGCCTTAGCGAGCGACTGATGATTTTCATAGAAGCAGAGACAGACAGGAGGAATGAAGCTGGAGGAGTGCTGGTATTTTTAGGTCATGTCAGGGTTACGGCGAAGGCTGCCGATGGCACAATCACAGCAACCCTGTGTGGCAAATATCTAAAACCCACAAACATCACAACCATTCTGACACTGAAGAACACGCTGTAAGGAGATCTGAAGGTCAGCGTGTTATCTTCTACCATGCTTTCCAACCTCTCAAGTCTTACATTCCTTACAGAGAATTCCTGCTGTGCAATCTGATGCTACTAGCTAAAATTCACACACACACCAAAAAAAAAAATGTCTGGACAAGTGCAAAGAGAGGCGCCGGTTATTCTGCCACACTGATTTTACATCCCCGGAATGAGGAGGCGTCTAATCCAGAACAGCGGCAAGCTTCCCATGATCTCGCAATGAGATTGAAGGGTCGCGTGACCTTATTTTGGTGAATTTCACATTGAAGCATCTCTCACCAAGCCTTTTATAAAACAGCTCTGGGAAAGAGGTCAAGCTTGCACGGTAAACAATGATGGTAAAACAATAGCATCTAATAATGATTAGTAAAAAGAGGATGTGCGAAGCTTGCTCATCCCCAAAACAACAGGTCATTAGGAAACCACGCTTAATGCACACCCAAACATCTATTCAAACAGACAAACTCTCAGGCATGTGCATAGCGCAGACTAATTTTATCCACTTCCCATCTGACCCGACCCTACATTCCACAAACATGTCCGTGTCCGACTCTTCTTCGTCAATAAGCAAACGCCTGAATGCTGAATTTAGTTCAAGTTTTTCAGATGTTTTCGTGTCTGTCCTGTTTGGTTACAACTACATTCCTCACGTACACTCATCAACATAATCAGATTGAAGCCTTTTAGGATTGTGTGTAAGTGAGTCAAAACATAATCTAACACTTTTTTTTGTACATGGTATTTTGTTATTAAAACTATCCACTGGCATTTTATCCGAGTTTGTTTTCTGATTATTCAAACATGTCAACACATTTCACTGATCCCTAAAGAAAAGGTTATTTTACAAACAACCAAGAAATAGAAAAAGAAACAGAAACAGGCTGTGCTGAAAAATGAAACTGCGTTCATCAAAATATTTACTGTTTATGGTTCTCTCGAGGTTGGTAAACAGATGCGTGCAGTCTTCTTAACTAACCAGCTCAAAGCAAAGCAAGCAATGAAGTGCCAAACAAACCAACAACAATGTAAAACAAGCCAAAGTCAATGCGTTATCAAATAAAAACAACATTCCTCGCAATAAGTAACTACATACTAATGAAATAATTTTGCTAAAATAAGGAGAAACGGAGAGTAGAACGAGATATACATGACTGATAGAACCATACAAATTGGTAGATTAACGGAAGGAATAAATGAACAAATAATAAAACAAACAAGAACCACCATGCCACAGGCAAAACGGTAAAATAAAAAAAGATGGAAAGAATAAATAAAACAAACATCAGATGTATAGAAAGAATGACCACACAATAGAATGAAGGAATGAAGAAAAGAACAGCAGGACAAATGGCAGAAAAAAAATCAACTAAAACTAACAATGATAGAAAGAATGACAAAAAAAACGGTAGACACAACAAGCAATAGATAAAATAAAACGGTCACACTTTATTTTGATGGTCTGTTTGTTGAATTTAAATTACGATGCATCTACATGCCAACTAATTCTCATAAGATTATAAGCAGACTGTTGGGTTGGGATTAGGGTTGGGTTTAGTGTAAATTGACATGTACTTGCAATGTTTCTTATAGTCAGTTAAATGTTGAAGGAGCATGTCAACAGATATTAAGCAGACAGTTTGCTAATACTCAACTGGACCATCAAAAAAACTGTTACCAATAAAACAACAATAGAATTATAGATAGAATGACAGAAGGAATGCAAAGTAGAACAATGAAATAATAGTAGGCTAAAACAAACAAACAAACAAACAAACAAACAAACAACAGGCAGAATAATGAAACAAATAATTGAACTAATAATAGACAGAATGAAGGTATGAATGCTAAAAAAAACAACACTGAATGACCAAGCAATAGATATAAATGACAGAACAATACAATGATTGAGAGGACGATAAAATGAAGCGCTCACTATAACAAATATACAGTGCATCTGCAAAGTATTGTTGTATATGTTTTTAGATTACAGCCTTATTCCAAAATGGATAAAATTCATTTATTTCATCAAAATTCTACACACAATACCCCATAATGACAATGTGAAAAGTTTTGCAAATTTATTAAGAGCTTCACAGCAAAAGCTGTGAATGCTTATGCAAGTGTGATTTTTTCAGGTTTTTTATTTGTAATAAATTTGCAACAATTTCCAAAAATCTTTTTTTCACATTGTCATTATGGGGTATTGTGTATAGAATTTTGAGGAAATAAATTATTTTAATCCATTTTGGAATAAGACTGTAACATAAAATGTGGAAAAAGTGAAGCGCTATAAATTCTTTCCAGATGCACTGTAGATGGACAAAATGACCAAATGACAGAGAATGACAAAACAATAGAACAAACAGTAAAAGGAACAATGATACAACAGAATAAATAACAGTCCTGCTTTATATTTAGTGGCCTTAATTACTTTGTATATACACATATTGTGTTCATATAGTTTTGCACAACACTACTGGTGCAGATAGTAATGGAATATGGGTGAGTTTAGGTACAGGTTAGGCATGGGATGATAACTGGTTTTAAGGTATACTGCTTTTCTGAAAACACAATGTTTTAAAACCTTTAACATTTTCTGTTATACTGTAATTAAGGTGTTTGTAAGTTTTATTATGTTTTTACGTGTTTTTTTAAGGGGCAACAATAGAAAAGAAGCCTCCACATCACAAGTTACTGCTCAGTCCATGATTTAGGAAACATCTGAAAAGCAAATCTTGTATAAACCAACATACAGCATGCTGTAGACCTGAATAGTGCAGAGGCTTGCTTTAACAAAAAACAAAAGATATCCAAATATGCTTTTTCCAAGTAGAAAATCTGTATTTTTGAAACTAATTAAGACAGCAAAATTCCCAACTTAATTTAATTATTAAGCCTGACATTTGTTTCAGAATATTCTAAATTTAAAAAAATATATACCATGTTCACTGGGAAAAAAAGTTGTTGTCTTTTATGCAGACATTTAAAAAGAACAAATTTTTAGAGCAGCGATTACAATACCGTTATATTGTGAAATCGTAATATTTTTACCCAAGGTTATCATACCGTCAGAATCTTATTCCGGCCCATGCCTAGTACAAGTCTGGATGTGTGGGGAAGTTTAAGGTCGGGTTAAGGTAAAGAATGGGTCAACAGTGTAATTCTAAATATACTGTAGTTACAGAAATTAATTGCAGATGTAACTACAAGCATTTCATTTTTAAAATATTAGCACAATGTTAAACCATCTACTGTATGTGCATGCAAAGTGCCTTATACTAAATGATTAAATTTAAGTAATTAGGTAAACATAGTAATTAAGGCCACTTAATATAAGGTAGGGCCTAAAGAATAAATTACATTAAAAATGAATAAACAAATAATAGAAAGACAGACAGATTTGGTTTTGGTGCTCAAGAATGGAAGAACACTTCACTTCCCAGAATGCATTTATTCCGTGTGACTTCAAACTTCCTATGGGTTTGGCCATTTTTATTAAATTCATACTCATGAACAGAAAAAAAGATCAGAATCCAACTCTAAATCTTCCACAAGCCAACAAAATATTCTGAAATACTTTAAAATCCATATTTAGTTAGAAGCATCAATAGCTTGAGCATGCACTGTAATGCTGTAACTTCTAACAAAGTAAAACCTTGACGAATGAAATAAAACGCACAATGAAAGTCATGAATTACATTCAGTTTTTCAGCTCAAGCTCTTCAAGTATTTGCATAATCTAGTTTTGCTTGACTTGATTCAGTAATTGCAGTCACACTCCATTCCCTCAGGCAACATTATGCACCTCTGAAAGACCAGCTTCAGGTCAAAAGTCCAGCTACAGTCTAAAAATAAAAAGCATTTTATTTCCAAGCACTGTTCATAAAGCACAATTCGAGCCTGCTCTATGGTCAGCCGGTGTCTGGTTTTCCAGCAGGTATCAAGTGCACACTAATACCCATTTCATCTCCTGCAGAGTTTACCTGATGCAGAAACCTAACAGCCATCATTGCGCAGCATTTCTCAAGTCGAGCGCTTGAACAGATCCGGGCTCATCGAATATCCACATTCCTCCCTTTTGCTGAGTAATCGCGTTAAAACAAAACAAACAAATGATAAGAAGGTAGCGCATTACACCTGTATACTTCCCACAATGCTTTGCATAACCAAAAAAACTAAACAAAACAGATCTGCCCTCAAGGACATATAAGGGCAGAGGGACCCGCCCAAACTGCACAGCTTCAGCCAATCAGATCAAAGCTTCCTGTCCACGAGATGAACAGTAATATGAGGAACATAGGAGACTCTCTTTACTCACAGCAGACGACACAAACCCGCCTGCCTGGGTTTCTCCATAAGGGACACCAAGATGTTTGTGAGTGATTGAGTAGCACTCCGCTGGGAATTCGAGAGCAGTCACTAAATAAATGAAACCTCAAAAACCAAAACATGTCGAAAGGCTAGAAGCCACAGGCCAATGGGGGAGAGGATGGGATGAAGAGTGCTAGTGTCATTTTTGAGGACAATGGATTCATATTAGGGTGGAAAAATATATTGCTTGGACGTCAATATCACAATGTGTGTATCCGCAATAGTCACATTGCAGAATTAGATTATTCATTAGAGATTCAAAGATTAAATATTATTGTTGAAAATTATTTACACAATGATGAGGAATATGTTATTTGACATTTGATTGTTTAATTCCTATATTTGAATACTGTTAGACTCGCCAGAAAACCACAAAGCACTGTTTATTCAACTGTTATTTTAGCTCTGTCGTATTTATATTTGCTTGTATTTTATTATATTTTTTGCAAATGCACTGCTTAGATAAAGGACTTAAGATCTAAATTAATAAAATTTTTCAAAATTTCATCTGGTAAAATTTTATTCATATCGTAATATATGAATGGCAGCAAAACAAAATATTGCATTGTCAGATATATCCAATATCGTGCAGCCCTAATTCATATTGACATTTGAAAGTTTGTGGTCTTTATATGGTAAGAGTAGGGATTATTTCTTATAGCTAATGTGCCCTTTTGTTTATTTAAAAGTAAATTATACCTTTGAGCTCAAGGTGGAGGTGTATGGGAAGATATACTGCACAGACTTGGACATATTTGTAGGTACCTTTCCATTGAAGAGCGAAAAACTAAAGTGGTCACTGAAATAACTTAAAAAAATGGATTATTAAAAATTGACTGAAATAAACTATTGAAAAATTCGATATTGCTTTTAAATTGTGGGACAACAGAAGTATTAAAAAAGGCAAACTAATGAAACTGTTGGTGCCCTGTATACACACATTCATTCATTCATTCATTTTCTTGTCTTTATTAATCCAGGGTCCCCACAGCGGAATGAACCGCCAACTTATCCAGCACGTTTTTATGCAGAAAAATGCATCTCTTCGTTAAACAGAAATTGGGGAAAATAAACAAACAGGGGGCCTAATAATTCAGGGGGGCTAATAATTGTGACTTTAACTGTATTTGATAAATGAAAATTAAATAAAAAAATTAATGATTACAGGCCCAACATACAAATAATGCTAAATATTATGCAGACTGTAAATAAAATGTAACACTGTGATCATCCAAATTGATGAAAAAAGTATTATTGTAAACTACAAATTTTGCGACACCATAAACTAATTAACAGCATAATATGAAACAACTTGAAACTTATTTTATTTTTTTAAACAATTTTATTTAATCCATCTGATATCTATTTATTTAATTATTTATTTATAGGCTGTACATAGTCATATTGCACAACCTTAACACATTTAATATGATATACCAATGGTAATCTCTGTTTATTGTACTGTACTATGCTATTTCCTTCATTTTAGTGTCTGAAAAGCAATGACAACAACATAGAGCTTTTGGTCTTGTAGCATTAGATTACAAAACATACCCAATGTTTAAAGTTACACCCTTTACACACACAGCTCAACACACACCAGGGGAATAAAACAACTAAAGATTTCCTCCACGAACATGTAGATCTTGGGTGATTTTTATATCGAATACAAGCAGTCTTACTAGATTTCCAGTGGTCAGACTCTCATCCGCTGAGGGTCTCTCTAGCAAGAGAGCTTCATTGTTTCAGAGAGCGTTTATGGAGGAACAATGCTTGGCTTTCACTGCCAGTGTCTCAGTGCACTAGAGTAAACAAGTCTTTTATTCGTCCATCATCCCACGTTCTCCAGCGGCTCGCTCCTGTCCTCCCCTCTCCCGCTGTCTGTCTGAGCTCACATCTCTGACACACTCTAATTGCTCAATAATTGGATTTGTGCAAATGTTTGTAATTCCTAAAACATTAGTGTGTGTTTTTTTCAAAGATAATGACCAGATCTAACAGGTTTAATTGATGGTGAAAATAATTTTGTTCATTATTTAATTGTATCTAGATCTAATAAAATGATTTCAGTCAGCCACGATCGGAGTATTTAAAAAAAAAATCTGTTCAGTTTCAGTTTAGTCGTAATTCTTAAATGGACTGTTAACTTCATTGTAGTCAGAGGCATTATAAAAGAATTGGGGGGGGGGGGGCTGATTTACACAGTTTATGTACACAGGTCATGCTGCAAAAACGTCTATCCAAATAAATCAGCTGTTTTAAACAAATTATTTGAATACATGGTTAAGTTAATCATTCAATAGGACATGGATTTGCCACCACCTATTGATAGTTTTAGGCCCAATCCAGATTCTATTTTGTACCTCTTCCCCTTGGCCCTTGAAACAGAGTGTGAAGGGGAAGGGCTTCAAAATTTACCCCTAAGAAATGGAACAACACTGCAGCACTCATTCACACTCATACACTACGGACAATTGTAGCCTAGCAAATTCACCAGTACCACATGACTTTGGACTGTGGGGGAAACCGGAGCACCTGGAAAAAACCCACGCAAATGCTGGGAGAACATGCAAACTCCACACAGAAACACCAACTGACCCAGCCAAGGCTCGAACCAGAGACCTTCTTGCTGTGAGGTAACAGCACAACCTACTGCGCCACTGCGTAACCCAGACGAAAACGACATTAACATTATACCAGGCACCATGAAAAAGTAATTTCCAGCCACTAGACTTTTCTGACAGGGTATTCGATTGTCATCGAGTGTCAGATGTAAGAGTATGTTGTGGGACTGCTATGCAGGAGATATTATTATGGATTAAAGTTTTTAGCATTTTTTTATTTTAGCATTTTTTTATCCATGATGGTAAACAAGAGCGTCATTATGAATGTATTAAAACATAAGCTTGTTCGTGATAATGACAACAAAAACTAATTTAATTAAAAAATACCAATGCTGCCATTGTAGCTGATATATTATAGAAAAAATTTTTACCCCTTAGTTTTGAGTGTGGTCCTCGAAAATCTCAGTTTCAAGGGCGATCTAGCCCTTCACCTTAGCCCTACGCTTTCAAGCTAAAGAGAATTGGGATAGGGGAAGGGGCTAAGGAGTAGAATTAAGATTGGGCCTTAGTAGTGTTCCTTTAGTTTATCCATGACAGAAAATAGGGTGGGTTTCCACCAAAGCGTTCTTTTTTCTGTTGTTGTCAATGTTAGCATTGCGTTTCAACAGGTGCCGTGAGGTGCTTTGAAATGTGCATTTTTGTTCGATCTTTGTCTTAATCTCAATCTAAAGTTGAAGAATGGTGGGGTAAAGTAGCTCTCCACCATTAAAAAAAAAACG
The DNA here is from genome assembly GCF_052040795.2 of Danio rerio. NCBI lineage: Eukaryota > Metazoa > Chordata > Actinopteri > Cypriniformes > Danionidae > Danio > Danio rerio. The sequence goes on along the minus strand of NC_141028.1, from coordinate 13,357,234 downwards.
CCAATAGTGTTTTGCTTCATCACTGCTCTGTCATTGAGAGTGGTTAAAGCCTGGTTTATACTTCTGCGTCAGGTGACCGGCATAACTCACGGCGCAGGCAACATGCGCAGCTGTGCATTTATACTTCTGCGCGCCGTCTCTGTTGGTCTGCATTAACACTTCCGAAACGCTAGTTGGCAGTGAGGTGTAAATGTTCCTCTGTGTCGAGTTTCTTCGCTGCTGTTTTGCTTTTCCTGAACACTTCCTGGTTGTACAAGTGACTCAAACTCACTCATTTTGAGGCAGGAACCGGCGGACGTGCAGCAACTTTAACTGAGGTAAACACAAAACAAAACTTTCCATCCGGAGCTCCTTCAAGGGACTCCACACTTGTAAACAATCGTTTGCGCCATTCGTGCGGCTCTCGGTCCCACCTAGACTCGTCAGCGCTACCAAGCCGACCAATCACAGAGCTTGTGCTATGCGTTGATGCGACGTGTAGTTAAATTTTTTGAGAGGTGCACGTCAGTGACGCCGACGGCCACGGCGAAGGGCTATGCGTCAGCGCCGTAGCATACGTATATATAGTATAAATCAGCCTTAAGTCTTGAAAGGGGCGGGGCATGTCAGGTAGTAGATTACACACCTTTTTTTAAAACAATGTAAGTTAAAGAAACACTTGCAGCTGACCATTTTTAGAACAATACTAGCATTTCTGCACTGCAAAAAATCTTAATAGTCAATAAAAAATAAAAAAAACTGTCAGTGGGCACTTGCCCTTCCAAACTGTGGGTTGTGATCTGTACGAATCATGGATCAATCGTGATCATTACACCCCTACTCAAGACCAATTTATATTTCTGCGTTAAGTGCACATTTTTGTAAACTCAAAGCACTGGGAAAAAAACTCGACACAGGACAACATAAAACCCTACTACTCATCAGTTTAAGTGTCATTGCTAGTGCAGCACCGACAGAACCCAGAGATATAAATGCTCACAATGGCGTTGACTTTAACTAACCCACAAAAACACAGACAGCTGAATTTGTTTGGATTTTTCAGTACTGAAAATATAGTATCTGCAAAAACACGAAGATATAGTCAATATTGTTCACACCATGATCACCAGAAATACGGAGATATGCATTTTGCAAACAGAAAACTTAAAAAAGAACAACATTTTTCACAATGTTCTCACATTTTGACAATTTCATGCTATCTTCAAGACCTTTTCTAGGAACTGCAACAATGACAAAATATAACAGAATGATTAAAAAGATTATATATTAACTCTTATACTGATTAGTTTTTTAAAAACAATTACATGCTGTCACCCCCCTCTGTAAAGTTATCTCAGCAAGCGTTCACTAATGAAATGTATTCTCAGGGGAAATCAAAACAGGCGCTCCAAAACAACAAATTTGCCCTTCGGCTAAAATAAAGCATCATTTTATGACCAAGTAATTGCAGAAAGCTGAAAACAAGCTGAAGCACATCCACTACAAATCAACACTTTATTAATTTAATTTAACAATAAATTACAAAAACACAACATACTGATGAATCCCTTAAGGGAGGCGGAAAAACTTTCAACCACAAGGGTTGGAAACTTAAAGACAGCATGACCTGGAATCACAAAACGCACAACATATGAGTCATGTCAAACATGATAGAAGTGGACAGAGATGCACTTCCCAGAAATCTCTGTCATCAACTGGCGATTAGGTCGACGTCTAGAGAGCCGAGGGATCTAATGAGTTTTCTCTGTGCATAGGGTCGACAATCTTTAGGGTGTGGTGCGGTTCAAAAAAGGAAAGCAATGCACCAGAGGAAGCAAACTGTAAACTGTCCTCATCCTGTACATTCTTAGATAAGCCCAATCTTATTCCTTGCGGCCAAGGAGGAAATAACAACTTCGGCAATGTCAGAAGATTTCGTTTAACAAGTCGTTTTGAAAGAAAACAATCTTTTTTTTTTTTCTTTTAAAGTACGTTTTGATGAGAAGACAGGAAATCACAGCACATGAGAACAGATCTTGACATCCCATCATGTGTCCTACTGAGATCAAATGATGGCAGAGCTTGTATAAACTGAACTACTGATAGATGTGCATGTGTACAGGATGTCCACCATGGTGAGAGGGGCAAAGGCCCAAAATATCCAGTGCAGAGGTCTAAATTGTTCCGTGTAATTACTGTAAGATATATTGTCCTGCGATAATGATGTTTGCTTTTTGTTTAAACTACTTATTTAAAATAAGCTGAAATAACATAATTCTTTAATCTTTTGGGGGAGGGAAAACTTAATTTTTTATGTTCAAACCACTTCAATTTGTAAAAAGTTAACTTAATTTCTTCATGTTGGCCAAACCAAGCGGCAACCTCCCGCTCTCCCCCGTGAAGCAAATACGGAAGTAACTGAAACTGCAATTCATCGAAATTCCGCTAGTCCTGGCTCCATAATAGAGCAAATTTCTATTGACCCCACTGTTAAAATGGCCAACTTTAGAGCAGAAAAAAGGTGTTTACAGCCTGGTACAAAGAACGATTTTGGTTCATATAGCTAATAGTACCCTTCATGACAACTGTGAGGGGGTGAATATTTCTTTATAACTCATCCATTTTGTTTACATTAAGTTATATTAAGTACATGCATAAGTAAGGGCGTGGCCACTTGATTGACAGCTAGGTCTCGCTGGTCCCCGTCAATTCGCCTCAGTTGATTCCGGCTGATTAGCTGCTGAACTCGGCATATAAATCACATTTTTATTTAGTTTCACGTGGCTTTACAGTCAATTGCTTTTTGGAATTATTTCTTACAATTATCAGATGATATGGCATGCTGTGTGCACTTAATTGTGCTCACAAACCATTCACGTGGCTTCCATTTCCCAGGTGAGTGAAATTACATACTTGTGTACCATCTCTATAAATGTATTTGTTTTATTTAAGATTATTTTTCATTTACAATTTTCTTTAGACCTGTAATGCACTCCAGAATCTGGCAGATGGATTAGCTGTAGGCTCTAGAACAGGTCGATTCAAACCGTAAATCGATTTTTTTTGTGAAAAATAAATCTGTTTTTTTTTTTTTAAGGCCATATCGCCCAGCCCTAGTCAGATCTATACAAGCGAAACAAAATATATATATTATTACAGTATAACTTCATGCAGAAGCAAATTACAGCTCTTGCCCTTTGAGAAACAACTGACAAAATTGCCAGTTTGCCACACACCCCGGTTAGACTTTAGTAAGAGGGCAATTTGGGTGTCAAAACAGATTATTAACACATACTAGCGGCTTCATTAGTTGAATCATTTAAAGTGAATGTGAGAGACAGGTGGAACCGCTGTTGTGTCCATCCGCTACAGCCTGTGCAAGAAGAATGTAAACCGAGTCCCCCTGTGCCTGGCATAAAGCTTTTGCAACAAACCAGCTGTGATAAGACAGACACGGGTAGTGTGCTGTATGTGGAGACAGAACAGCCCAAAAACATCTGTTGTGCGTTTCAAAACGACAAGCCTAAATGTTCAAATTCAGGATGTGCTTGTCTATTATCAGAGGAAATAATGTCCAAGTATAAATCCGCAAACAGGCTCCTAATTAAAAGGTATGATTGGAGCAGAAAACCAAAGCCAAGTGGCCTCGTGGGAGATTAATGGCAACTGGCCAGAAATGAAAGCCTTCTTGTGGATTAGGTTAGAATTTGAGTATGGTGCACCACATGCTTTATTACTCAACAATGAAACGCCAAAAACAATAAAACTGTATCTAAACTGTTAGTTCTTTTTTGATTCAAAATTTGATTTAAAATTGTAAAATGATTCTTTGTAACACAATAGATCTTTTTATCATCTAAATAATACTCTAAATAAACCCACTTTAGTTTTTGGTGGCTGTTTTTGCCCCACTGACTTCCATTATAATGACATTTTGCGATTACAAAGTTATGGCACCATATAATCATGTATTCCTAATTGTTGGTGGCTTTCCCTGTTGAAAAGAGGTCAAGTGTAGGTGAATAGGTGTCAAAATAAGATTTGTCAGTAAAGATCATTCCATTTGTTGAAACACAGAGAAAGTTGTGGCCAAATTAATACTCAAAATCCCCCCAGAGTGGATGAAAACATGCCCAACAGCACTATATTAACTATATTAATTTGGGATCCACTGAAATGAAAATTCTGGGACGAAACTGAAAATTCAGAATGCACTTGGTTGAAAAAAATAAAAATAAATTAATCAAACCTAAAAATGCTTTGCAATAATTAGATTGACAGCCCAATTTTATTGACAGTGATCAAGTCCAGGGAGAATTTTTTCTCTTTGAGACGAAAACCAGAAATTTTGAGCATCCCTATTATTTGTATATTAGGCTATTAACACTATAGTGTTGTATGTAACTTGTGTTTGTTTGTTTGTTTGTTTGTACCTTCTTGTTTTAAGCATGCTGTAGTACAACCCCTTTTAAAAAAACCCAATCTGGATTCATCAGATTTAAAAAACTATCGACCAATTTCAAAATTGTCTTTTCAGTCTAAAATCTTGGAGAGAGTTGTCTTTCAACAGCTTTCTAGTCACTTAATTGGAAATGACATTCTTGACAAATTTCAATCTGGTTTTAGGACACGGCATAGCACTGAGACAGCTCTCCTAAAAGTGTCTAATGATATTTTTCTGACAGTTGATTCTGGAAAATGCGCACTTCTAATTTTACTAGACCTGACTGCGGCATTTGACACAATACATCACAATATCTTGATTGAGCGTTTAAGATTGTGGGCTGGGATTCAAGGAAATGTTTTAAATTGGTTTAGTTCTTATCTTTCAGGGAGGACCTTTTCTATTGAACTGGGTAACTTTTCTTCCTCATCTGCACGTTTGGAGTGTGGTGTCCCCCAAGGTTCAATTTTGGGCCCAGCTCTTTTCTCTATCTACATGCTTCCCTTGGCAGCAATTTGTAAGAAGCATAATGTAAGCTACCACCTCTATGCTGATGATACTCAGCTTTACTTGCCTATAAAAATGGGAGAAAATTCTGTTTTACAGTCCTTTTTCACCTGTTTTAACGAGATTAAGGAATGGCTGGCTGGTAATTTCTTACACTTGAATGAATCAAAAACTGAAGTAGTAGTGTTTGGTCCTCCGAGTGTCTGTGAATCTACAATTAATAAATTAGGTTCGATCAAGCCTAAGGTCCACAGTCACGTAAAAAATCTTGGAGTTACTTTTGACACTGAGTTAAAGTTTGACAAGCAAATAAACTCAGTCGTCAAAAGTGGTTTCTATCAATTAAGGAACATTGCCAAATTGAAGCCTTTTCTTTCTTTTAATGAGCTGGAATCTGTCATTAATGTTTTTATTATGTCAAGACTGGACTACTGTAACTCTTTGTATTCTGGAGTTTCACAGGCATCAATAGCACGCCTGCAGCTGGTTCAAAATGCAGCTGCTAGGCTTTTAACTGGGACAAAAAAATTCTCTAGTATCTCACCGGTTTTATTGTCTCTTCACTGGCTCCCAGTCCAATTTAGAATTCAATATAAATTATTGCTTCTAGTTTTTAAAAGTTTGAATGGTCTGGCACCGACTTACATTTCTGAGCTTCTTCACTGGCACACTTCATTGAGGCCAATCAGGTCTGAAAACACATTTCAGCTAGTTGTCCCCAAAACGCGGTTGAAATCAAGAGGTGACAGGGCTTTTTCTGCTGCAGCCCCCCGACTGTGGAATGGTCTGCCTTTACAGATCCGGTCATGTTCTTCACTTGGTGCTTTTAAGTCTCATCTAAAAAATCACCTTCTGTCTCTTGCCTTTGATTGTAATTAATTTTAATCTGTTTTATATATTTTGCAATTTTTTTATATATAGGTATAGATTTTGTATGCTGGTCGTTTTGTAAAGCACTTTGGTCAACATCTGTTGTTTTTAAATGTGCTCTATAAATAAAGCAAACAAACAAACAAACAAACAAACAAACAAACGTAACTTGTGCACTACATTCAGTAGAGAGCGAAGTCATAGAAACAATTTTCAGTTCAAACGAATTATTTCACTATATATATAGCATCTCTTAAATTGAACTCAAGTTCAGCTACACACAAAATGAAAAAATCAATGGCGGTATGAAATCAATGACATCACTCCAGGCATTGCCATGCCTATTTTTGATCTGGGCGTCGATGCAAATGAGTTGGTTGTCATAAGCAAATGCGTCACAGTAGCATGAAAGCACAGAATGACAACATTGTTCATCAAAAAAAAGTTTGATAAAATAAAAATACAACAAGAAATAAATATAAATGTAAATGTAAATTAAAAAGACTAGAAATATAAAGTACAATTGGCTACATTTCAAAAAAAATTTTTAAAGATTGATACACAACAACAAAAGCTCACATTATGTAAAAAGAGCTTAACGAAGATTAATTTAAAAATCATCATTGGAGGTTGACAAATCACATTAGGTCCAGCAATCACATGTACACTGTAAAAATCTGTTAGTTAAGTTTCTGGAGGCACGGTGGCTCAGTGGTTAGCACTGTCGCATCACAGCAAGATGGTCACTGGTTTGAGTCCCAGCTCATGCAAGTGACTTGAGTAAACAAAATAGTTTCTATATTTTGTGTTTCACAGGTGTTTTCTGTTTATTTATGGTTGTGAATTACATTATGGGATGGTAATCTCTGCTCTGTCGACTTTTGATGTTGAAATTCGACTCTACAGTTTAACAAAAAGACTTTTATTGACATTTTAGTAGTTTGAAATAATATAATGTAAAATAAATAATATATAGAGTAATAAGTGTGTAAACTAACAGAAAATATACTGGCAGTTTATTACAAGGTTTTTGCACCATATTATTCAACACTAAGACTGGGCGATGTCGGCTAATTTGGCATCGTACTACGATGTCTAATGTGAAACATCACGATGGACAATCATGTGAGAGGGGGGGTGGGGTTGACAGTGCGCGCGACGTGTCTGAAGATCAAGGAGGGATCCGGGGTGAGAAGGGTGCGCGACTTATTTGAGGACCGGGAGGGAGACGCGTGATTTCATGGAGATTATGACTCGTTTGCGGGCATTATGAGTCCAGCAAATGCATAGAGACTCCCAGAACTTGGGATGTCTGAATATCGCGTTTAACAACTATAGTGAGACGTGATCCAGCGGTACATCCTTGATAAACTGTCTGACATGCACTGCTCTCAGGAGCTCAAAGGAGCACAGGACAGTGTGTGTGTGTGTGGTCATGTGATGTGCGTTTTCAGCAGACGGAGGGCTGTTTAGAAATGCTAGGTAAAACACAGTGTGGATGTGGATCATTTTCGTTATAAAAAGGCAATTTAACACTAAGACGTATTAGTTTAAACGGGGTCTAAGTGTGTTTTTCGTGAGCGGGTTTGCGACGGGGGCTGAGGATCGGCGATGCCGGCTCAGCATTGTGTTGCCTATTGGCCACTGGTGATGGACGATGGCATTGTCTATCGGCCCAACCCTATTCAACACCAACCCAGACAATACAGTATATCAATTTAAACTGTTGAAAATGTTAATAAAGGTCACTTTTTCTAACTTTTCACAGTTAAAAGTTGCTGGAAGAAAGATCAATGCCTTATAATGTAACTTAAAAGCAAAAATAAAGTTATAAATCTCAAAATACAAACACTTGCTAATTTACAAATATTTTTACAGTCTATAACAATACTATTATTGCCTTTGAATGTATGAGAGATGCACAACTGTACATGTTCTACACAAAAACATCTCCACAAACTTTCCCCCAAGTTACTTAAATGCAGTGATGCAAGAAGAAGTGGTGAAGTGGTAAAGACTTTAAATCAGTTTTGTGAGTGTGGGTATAAGAAGATTGGCTCTGGAGAATCTGTAAATCTGGCTGTGATTATAACAGCTCTTCCCATCCTAACATCAGAATCAGGCCTCTTTGCTCCTGAATAATGAGGTCTGATAATCTGCAGCCCAAGCTGCTCTCCCGCTGGGCCAAACCAGACAGAAAATACCAAGCCAAATGAGGAGGCCACTGGGGTGAACACAACACCTCCACACTGAGGCGACAACATCAGTCGTCCACTCGGATGAGGCAACAACAGGCAACAAAGTTGGAGTTGTAAAATATGGTGAGCGTCCTACCTAGACTGCATTTTTGGACATCATCGGCTTTGCTGATTCAGAACTTGTAGTCAACTAACTATTCTAATGAGACACAGCCAAGCTGGTCCCGGCATTCACAGTAGTTTCTGCATCACTAATGTTTCAAGTTATTTTCTGATGTAATACTAGTTGAACTCATATGAAATAATACTAGATATAAAATATTAGAGCTGATGAAAAGAATGAGAAACAAAAAAAAGTCAAAAACTTGGAATTGCTTGACTGAATAACAAAGCTTATCATGATCTAGAGCTTGAAAGGATTAGTTTTGTTCATTTTTATATTCATTCATATACAGTATGTGCATAATTCATTTAACTGATACTTTGATGACAATAGAAATAAAATATAAATAAAATATAATATAAATAAAGTAAATAAAATTTTTGCCTTTTATTTACATTTTGTAAAATGCAGGTCACAGTTTCTCTTAGGGTTATCACGATACTGGAATTCGGTACCATTCGATCAGACTCTTATACAGGCCCATGCCTCAAATATATATTTAACAGAATATACTTAAATCTCTAATATTAGCAAATTTCGAATGATGAATGCACATTCATTGAATAATAGGCTCACTAAAAACAACTATGCCAGTATGTCATGACTCGTGTCAATCTATCCAAAGTCCACCGGAACACAAGCAAAATGACAAGTGTCAAACTTCAATCTTTTCAGGCCAAACATGTCAACACACTCCAAGACAAGACAGACTCCAAAACGAAAGCAACAACAAACAATTCGCCGTTTGGTTTCCACGAAATGGTATTCAACCGTGGGCGTTTATAAATGACAAGAACACATAGTTACATCTACTTTAAGACCACTGGAATAACAGAAAAAATCGATATAAAAGTGTGATAAAGTTGACAGGAGAGCGCTGTTTACAGTATTATCCGCCCAAAGAAAAACTCAACAGGTGAAGTTCACGGTGCTGAATTCCATTGGCTGAAACCAATCTCCGTCAAACAACCTTATTAACGTTATTATTATCATAAACAAAATTAATATGCCGTATCAAAACGCTTATATATTCTTTTACCCATAAGTTTTAACTTCCCGAACAAACATTTAAAACTGAACATCGCATTTCTCCAACAGTGATACTTACAACATTCTCGCTTTTATTCGGATAAGCAACTCCTCCACCTTTCACGGGCATCCTGATTCCTTTGTGTTTAAGGGAAGAAAAAAACTACTTCGGCGCTGGAATAAGAGCGATTATTTGTGATCTGTCGCTGTCGTCAGCCTCTAGGATTCAGCATGGCTTTGAGCAAGAGATCCTTGTGAAATCGTCCCTGGTGGAGCGATCAGCGTCTGAGCACGAGAAGGCAGACCCTGGGAAACATTTTTGCTCCGAGCGACTTTCAACCCAAGCCAACCTACTTCACGATTGTACCAATTGCGGAAAGGGGTGTGATGCGGATCCGCGTGTCTCAGTTTTAGATCTGCGTTATAAAATATGAAACGCGTATATGATATAAACTACACGCAGTACAATTATAGATTAAAATGAATCATTTTAGTATGTTATTTACTGATATTTTTTCATATATTACATTTCTAATTAAACATC
>NC_141028.1:13332500-13345000 GCF_052040795.2 Danio rerio | reverse complement strand
AGCTCCTGTACCTTTATTTCTGAGAGTGTATCAATTATTAATATAGGTGTTATAACTGAAAATAAGGGGTGGGTGTTGTATTGCAGAGACACAAAATTGTAATGTTATAATAAAAGCAAAAAAAGTAATATATTCAAATTAAGTTATAAACACTATTCAATTCAATGAGAAATATCGCTAAGTTACGAAGTATGCTATCCATCTCAGATGCAGAAAAGCTAGTCCATAATTTTATGACTTCTAGGATGAATTACTGTAATGCTCTGTTAGCTGGCTGCACAGCATCCTCTATAAACAAACATTAGCTAGTACAAAATGCAGCTGCCAGAGTTCTTACCAGGACTAGAAAACATGATCATATCACCCCAATTTTATCCTCCTTACACTGGCTGCCTGTTAAGTTTTGCATTGAATTTAAAATATTGTTTCTCACCTATAAAGCTCTAAATAATCTAGCTCCTGTTTATCTAACCAACCTTCAGTCTCGCTACAATCCAATCCGCTCTTTAAGATCTCAAAACTCAGGGCTTTTGGTGGTACCTAGAATAGCAAAGTCGAGTAAAGGAGGTCGAGCCTTCTCATTTATGGCTCCTAAACTCTGGAATAGCCTTCCTGATAATGTCCGAGGCTCAGACACACTCTCCAAATTCAAAACTAGATTAAAGACCCATCTTTTTAGTAAAGTAGACTAATTATTCACTTTATTCTCTATTTCCACCTGGGGATACTCGTCCCGAGGCCCTCAGACTATGCAGTGCCACTGATTCAATCCAAGACCAGTGACGAGATGATCCCAAGGTTCCCGTATCCTGGACTAGGCCGTATCCTGAGCAGCTACTGTGGTGGTCATGGAGGAGGGGTGCGCATGAGATTGATTCCTGCGACGCTCCAGGGACAGACGAGTCTTCGCTGACATCCAGCTTCCAGCCTCCGGTGCCTTGACTGCAGCTCCGCACAAGACGTTTGGCCAGTGGAGAAATGGTGGTAGCCAGAGCCAGGTTTCTCGAGTTTTTTTTTAATTCTTCACTTTCGCAAATTGGTAAAGTTTTTTCCTCACTGCTGTCGCCACTGGCTTGCATGGTTCAGGATCTGCAGAGCTGGATTTGCTCTTCAGTGTTTGGACTCTCAGTAGTGATTATTAAACCACACTGAACTGAGCTAAACTGAACTGAACTTAAACACTGAAAACTGAACTGACACTGTATCATTTTACCATGATCTTCTTTGTGAAGCTGCTTTGACACAATCTACATTGTAAAAGCGCTTTACAAATAAAGGTAAATAAACCAACACAATCTTGCGGCAATTCGTAACCTTATGATTTAGTTGCTAATTCGTACAATTTAGTACAACTTGCTCATCCCCCAATGACGGTTGGGTTTAGGGGTGGGGTTAGGTGACACGCCTCCTTTTTAAAATCGTACAATTTCATACGACAGAACTCGTACAAATTCGTATGAATTAGCCACTAAACTGGCAAAACTAAAATGCTTACGTTTTCCCGTGAGATCAGGCTGAAATAAACACTATAATTATAAGCACTATCTTATCACAACAGCAGCTTGTGCTGTTTTTGGCTTGTAACTCCACATGAGGGACCAAATGACAAAGTGTCAAACTCCAGTCTTGATTTTCAGACCAAACATGTCAAAACTCAAAGCCAGACTCCCTAGCGACAGCAACACAACAGTTCTCTTAAGTCTTTTCATGTCAACAGTTTCACAAGGCATTCAGATCTAAATTTACCTGCTCAGATCTAAATTTAAAGATCTCTGGACACAGCATGCAGATCCTACTGATTTATCTCACATCTGAGTATAAATAAATTAGATTTACTGTGCTTCAAGTGCTTATGAAACAACAGAAGCATAATTCATTCTTCACAATATAAACAACACCCAGTCCGAGGTACTGTACAACGATGAAGCTGCTTATTATTGTCAGCAGAAACACCCATGTTTACTCATGCACGAACAGTCAACGAAGTCTATTGTCAATCCCAGCATCCTCTCACACAGATGATGTCATCGCAAGGGATTGAACAGCATCATTATGCATAAGAACAGCGTTTGACTATCTGCACGAATGATGTCACGAAGCGCTCAGCGAAGTAGATCACGTTTCACATGCATTACCATGAATCTTTTATGTCATAATGTGTGGCGAAACATGTGACGAGCAGGGTTGTGTTGTGAGTGTGCGCTGTGTTAAGTGATATTGTGGTGACTGACCTTGCTGTAATCATGACAGAGAGTTGCTGAAGCAGTCTGATTCAATGACTGGCCTCTTTATCACAAGTGGCTTCACAGATCACCACTGTTTCTTGAAGGATTGGACATCAGGCCAGGGTTGTGTGTTCCATTCTAAAGGCCTTGTTGATTTGATTAGAAATGCTGATTTTGGATGCATGGAGCAAGGTTATTATAGATTTGCAGCCCTAAATTAGTATTTATTTCAGTGCTGTTTTTAAATTTGCTTTATTTTTTTTTTTTAATTAATTATTAAGTTTTTATTTTGTGAACACATTTCTATTTCAATTTTATGTATTTACTTTTAGTTATTCTAGTTTAACAGAATTAATTAATTAACAAACACTGAATCTAAAATGCAACATTCATTCATTCATTCGTTTACTTTTCGGCTTAGTCCCTTTATTAATCAGGGGTCGCCACAGCCGAATAAAACGTCCAGCATATGTTTTACACAGCAAATGCCCTTCAAGCAGCAGCCAATCACTGGGAAATACCCATACACACTCAATCACACACATACACTACGGCCAACTTTAGCTTATCCCAATTTACCTATACCATATGTCTTTGGATTGTGGGGGAAAACGGAGCACCCGGAGAAAACCCACGCGAACCAAGGGAGAACATGCAAACTCCACACAGAAACACCAACTGACCCAGCCGACGCTCAAACCAGCAACCTCCTTGCTATGAGGAGATCGTACTGACTGCACTACTGCGTCGCCTACATGAAATCAACCAATTTAAATATTAAAGCATTTCAATCCCAAGATATAGCCTGTCATTAGGCTGTGGATAAAATTAATATTGTTGTATATGATGATCGGTTTCTTGAACAGACTAATCTTTCACTTTACAAGACCTCAATGTATTGTCAATGGGTACTCATTTTGTTTAGTTTCTATAAGTTTTTTTTAACTCTCAAAGTGCATTAAATAAATCACCAAAGGACCATTTATTGTTACTGAAGAAATAAGTCAGCTAAATCTTCACTGCACTGAGAGTGAGTAAATCACCAGCAATATTTTTCTTTTTGAGTGAACTATTTTAATAAGCTTTTAATATACTACTTTATGAATTACCCATAATCATGGATCATTTTAATAAATAATGTTTAAAATGCATACCACATTAAAAAGTATATATAATACATCTGATGGTGGATCTTTCATTATATATAATACATTTCAAATGATGAAATATTTAATTGTGAATAAATGGTGCAGAAATCCCAGAATCCTCTGAATTTCCTTACAGTTTTGAATATGAATAAATGGAGCATACACTCAGAATCAAATCAAGTTTTTAAGAGAAATGTTCTTCCCTCGTACAAGTGAAGTTTCATAAACTAATTTCGAGAGGAGCACGTGATATGATTGTGCACCGCTGGCCACTCATCCGTAATCAGTAATAATCCAATCAGAATGATCCTAGCTTAGCATAAATGGATCACTTTCTCCTCATTGCACTATCTTCATTTTGGAAGAATCCCCCCTTCCACCCCATCTCCTCCTTTTTCTCCCCTTCTAAAGGGGGAGCGATCGAGACCTACCTGATCTCGGTTCTCCTGATATGCTTCTAGACCGGGTGGGAGCCCTGGGCTCAAATATCTCCGAGCTCAGAGTTCTCTCCCGGGACAGCATGCCAAACCTGCTATAAGTGCCAAGCATATCTAAGTGGGAATTCTTGAAATTAATTGTGCAAAGGAGCATTTAATCAATTTTAAAATGTTTCTTATTTTTTAAGGCCGACAGTACAGCCTTTAAAGATAATTTGGATAATTATTATTTTTTATCTACATATTTAAAAAAAACTAATAAGTTAGTAGAAAACATGATTCATTTATTAAATTTATTAATTATTAAACAGCAATATCAATCAAAGTAAGAGCTTGGTCAAAGACCATTTTTCAAAATAGAAAGATAATATGTTTTGAATTCAAACTAAATATTGCAAAAACTAAACTAAATTTGATATATTCTTTGTTTCTCTCGATTTTTTTTTTTAGTTTTAATTTAATTTAACCTTTTCCCCCAACATATAACTTTGGGTATACTAATTTTTAGGACTTTTATCTTAAATTGGCTGCAGATTTGGTTTCAAATTCGACTAATCTAATGTATATGCACAAATATAATATTGAGAAGCAGAAAATTTTTATTTAAAAATAAGCTTTGTGAGGGACACTTTATTTTATTTTTTTCCTGAGCACTTTATGCATTCATTTTCCTTCAGCTTAGTTCCTTTATTCATCAGGGGTCACAACAGCAGAATGAACCGTCAACTTATCCAGCACTTGTTTTTCACAGTGAATGCACTTCCAGGTGCAACCCAATACTGAGAAATATCCATAAACAGTCATTCACACACATACACTATACAACCAATTAAGTTAACTCAATTCATCTATAGCGCATGTCTTTGGACTGTGGGGAAACCAGAGCACGGAAACCCACGCCAACACAGGGAGAACATGCAAACTCCACACAGAAATGTCAATTGACCCAGCAGGGGCTTGAACCAGGGACCTTCTTGCAGTGACGTGAAAGTGCTAACCACTGCGCCACCGTGTCGCACAGTGCAGCACAGGTGCATCAAGTGTGATTCAAATATCTCATTTAGGGTCTTAAACAATTACAGTATTTTTGCAAAGATCAGTATTTGAGTTTTTAATTATTAAAATTACATAAAATTATACATAAAATTATATATAGAGAGAGGAACAATTTAATTAGAAAACATTAAATTAATAAAAATCTAATGTATTAAAAATATGTAATTCAATGAATGAATTCATTCATTCATTCATTTTCTTTTCGGCTTAGTCCCTTTATTACTGTAATCTGGGTTCACCACAGCAGAATGAACCTCCAACTTATCCAGCATATGTTGTACATAGCGGATGCCCTTCTAGCTGCAAGCCATCACTGTTTTTGGACTTGTGGGGGAGACCTGAGCACCCGGAGGAAACCCACGCAAACACGGGGAGAACATGCAAACTCCACACAGAAATGCCAACTGACCCAGCCGGGGCTCGAACCAGCGACCTTCTTGCTGTGAGGTGATTGTGCTACCCACTGCGCCACCGTGCTGCCCTCAATAAATTTATTAACTTTTATATTTGTAAATGATGTATTTTACTATTAACACATTTATATTAATGTTATAGTGTCTTCTTGATCTTACCATAAGATGACAAACATTACATTAATAAAAACGAGAAGTAATTAGAAAATAAACAGTTCCATAGTTGTGATTGAAAATGTGTATCTCCATGGTACCTTTTTTTCTGACAGAATACACTAAGTGACAAAAGTTTTGTCATCGATCCCAGTTGTAAGAGTACCAAATAATAACTTGACTTCTAGTTGATCATTTGGAAAAACAACATTCTCACAGAAATCAGTCAAGTTTGGTGAAGGATAAACCATAGTTTGGGGTTACATTCAGTATAGGGGTGTGTGAGAGATCTGCAGAGTGGATGTCAAGATCAACAGCCTGAGGTATCAAGACATTTGTGCTGCCCGTTACATTACAAACCACAGGAGAGGGCAAATTCTTCAGCAGGATAGCGCTCCTTCTCATACTTCAGCCTCCACATCAAAGTTCCTGAAAGCAAAGAAGGTCAAGGTGCTCCAAGATTGGCCAGCTTAGTCACCAGACATGAACATTATTGAGCATGTCTGGGGTAAGATAAAGGCATTGAAGATGAATCCAAAGAATCTTGATGAACTCTGGGAGTCCTGCAAGAACACTTTCTTTGCCATTCCAGATGACTTTATTAATAAGTTGTTTGAGTCATTGCAGAGATGTATGGGTTCAGTCCTCCAAGGTCATGGGAGTCTTTTTCCACTGCACCATGACTTTATATTCTATACTAAATATATTATTTCTGTTAAGTGACAAGACTTTTGTCTAAGCAATGCCTGACCTTGCTGTCACAAATATATAATTTAAAATCAAGGCATGATCATATTTTATATTGGTCAAATAAGCGTAATCTAGAGGCCTTTGCCTTTAGGTCACTTCTGATGCCAAATGATCTACTAGAAGTCAAGTTATTATCTGTTGTTCCCAAAACTTAGATAGGCGACAAGACTTTTAGTGTATATATATTATTTTTGTTTTATTTAATTTTTTTAAGCCCCTGAGATCTGTGTAATAGAAACAAGATTGTAAACATATACAGGAACCTTTTGTGAGGCACAGCTGCATCAAGTGTGAACTCAGCAGATAACAAAAGCCTGTTTCTATCATTACTAGCACTTAAACAAAAGTTAACGGGTGCTTCTCCATTCCTCAGCAGCACATTTACATCAAGTGTGAAGAAAGGTGAGAAAAAAAACAAGGGCTTCAATAAAATCAAGCATATGGACCTAATTAGCACCAACAGAAAAAAGCATGTCAGAAGAGCCGC
This sequence comes from Danio rerio, assembly GCF_052040795.2. Lineage (NCBI taxonomy): Eukaryota > Metazoa > Chordata > Actinopteri > Cypriniformes > Danionidae > Danio > Danio rerio. The sequence continues at coordinate 13,338,331 of NC_141028.1, read as the reverse complement.
ATAAAATGAGGTAAAAGCGCTCTCGAGTGAAGACACAGCTCAGAATGAAGTCTAAAAAAAAAACAGCGCGATCCAGTGAAACAGTCGAGCGTGGCCTGGCGGGCATGTTTTGATTCAGCTGTCTTGCACATACTAATTAGAAAAGATTAACAGGCTGTTGAGTTCACGCCGTGGAGATGAAGTACAGTGTGGCGGCTTTGCAGTTATCACCGCTTTCCTAAAGCCCTTATTGCGTTTTAATCAGAAAGCGGCGAGACTCTGCAACACAATCAACTTATGTGGCCATGAAGAAAAAAAAGCAGCCGCACACTGTCTGAGGAGGAAATTAAAAACTTTTTGATGCTTGCTAAATTTACAGCATACAATACATGATGGAAAGTGTCACAATTGAATTTTGTTTTACTTAATTTAATTGTAAGAGATCTACTTAAATATGTTAACACATGCAAGGAATGTGTTTTTGCCACACAAGTTTCCACAGTGACAGGGCAAAGACACAGATAAAAAATAAAATTAAAATAAAAAATAGCAATATACAATTTTGACAAATGGATGTACAGTATTTTACCCAAAATAGGCATTGGAATCTGCACATTCTGAGTGCAAATTGTTAGACAAATATATATATATATACCAATAATGATTATGTTGTTTTTAATAATAATAATAATAATAATAATAGTAATAATAATAATAATAATAATAATATTAATAATGCCTTACATTTATATAGCGCTTTTCTGCACACTCAAGGTGCTTTACACATTTTTGGGGGGAATCTCCTCATCCCCCACCACTGTGCAGCATCCACTTGGATGATGGATTGGCTGCCATATTGCACCAGACCGATTGCACCGACCACCAGTTGATTGGTGGAGAGGAGATAGAGAGACGAAGCCAATTATGACAAGGTAGGATTAGGAGGCCATGATAGACAGAAGCCAGTGGGCAAATTTGGCCAGAATGCCGGAGTTAAACCCCTACTCTTTTTTTAAGGACATCCTGGGATTTTTAATGACCACAGAGAGTCAGGACCTTGGTTTAATGGGTCATCCGAAAGACAGCGCTCACTGAACAGTATAGAGTCCCCTTCACGATACTGGGGTATTAGGGCTGCTCTCACCAACACTACTTCTGGCAGCAACCTAACTTTCCCTTGTGGTCTCTCATCCAGGTAATAACCGGGCGCAGCCCTGCTTAATGGATGACCGTGTGAGACTTGGAGAGTGCTAGCTGCTGGCCAAATTTAAATACAAAAACAATCAACTCTATTGATTTCTACCTATTATAATCCATATACTAAAGGCTAAACATAAAATGGGGAGGGGGGGAGTTAATTACCAGGGTCAGTTTTTTTTGTGATTCACTTTTTTTCTGTTTATTTTCGGTTCTGAATTGCATTAAGGGATCTTCATCTCTGTTCTGTCCACCTCTGATGTTGAAAATGTAGCTCTGCAGTTTAACAAAGTGACTTTTAATGAAATTTTAGTAGTTTGAAACAATATATTAACATAATAACAGTAACTGGCAGTTTATTACCAGTTTGTTTTTTTTTGTTTTTTTTTGTCATTTACAACACCAACCGAGGCAATGTATCACTTTAAACTTTTAAAAATGTCAATAAAAGTAACTTTTTTCAAATTTTAACAATGTTAAAAAGAAAATTGAATCTTTGAGCAAAGATTAAGGTCCCATGATGCAATTCAAAAACATAAATAAATGGACAAAAACACAAAAACAAATGACATAAAACTGTTCATTTATGGATATTTTTAACAGTGTATTAATTTTTTAAAAAATAATTATTATTACTTATTTTTACAGTACTGAATAAGTCAGTGGTCAGATATAACCTTCATTTTAATACATTTATTCATTTTCCTTCGGCTTAGTCAATTCATTCATCAGGAGTCACCACAGCGGAATGAGCCGCCAACTTATCCAGCATATGTTTTACACAGCGGATGCAGTTCCAGCTGCAAGCCATCACTGGGAAACATCCATACACACTCATTCACATACACACTATGGCCAATTTAGTTTATTCAATTCACCTATAGCACATGTCTTTGGACTATGGGGGAAACCAGAACACCCGGAGGAAACCCACACCAACATAAGGAGAACATGCAAACTCCACACAGAAATGCCAACTGACCCTGCCAGGACTCAAACTAGCGATCTTCTTGCTGTGAGGCGATAGTGCTAACCACTGAGCCACCATGTACAACATATTAGGACTAATGTCAAAAAACCTTTTAACTTTGATTTCAGAGGGTCTTTAATTAAATATTGTCCTCACCGTTAATATTTTTTTCTGGTGCGAACAGGTCTATATAAACAGAAAAGGCCATCTTCAGTATATGACACATGCTTGCAGGTCAGAGGTCAGTAATAACGCACAGCACTCTATCTGGACTCTCTGCTATTGCTGCTGAAATATGCATTGGCATGAAGTATGAAGCATGTGCCCTCTAGATTACGCCGCCTGGAGCTACGTTTGAATGAATAATACATTTCAAAAGAGTGGAGCCAGCTGGACAGGGACAGAAATAACCAAGATAAATGAATGAATAATATAAATAAATTTACTTAAAGTACATACATATGAGCCAATGTCCAGTTTCTGAAGTCAGCTTTTAATGGCATTATTTTATGGATATTTGGTTTGTGAAGATTTGAAGATTAGTATTTTAAAAATTAATTTGAACATGAGTAAAGCTGAACGAGTGTACAGTACAAAAATCAGCCGTCTACTTGTCAGATTGTCTTACCTCCCATTCAAAAAGTAGGTAGCACATTTTGATGACGCTATATGCTACCCAGCAGATCATGCTACCAGTGTAATTTTGAAAGTGGAGTAGTCAGATATGAAGCTCTAATATCACCCAAACCTACCTAATCCCTAACCCCAACCTCAGAACCCTTCAAATACAGCGTTGCTATCATAATCTGATGGGATAAATTGTCAGGACACCCGGTGTAATGCCACAGTAAAACACAAGAGGGCACTTTTTACATGATTGACCGTATCTCATTAATTTCAAGGAGAAGTGATGTGTAACTGAACAAGACATGGATTTTTTAGCACAGATTGACATGGTACTGATGAGATTAAAAAAGAAAAACATTTACATAAAATATGCATCAAAACTATATATAATATAGCAATAATATGCACATAATATGGCACAAAAGGGATTAATGTTAAGCACTTCATTTTGAACTTTATTTCTTATATACTTTTAGAATATTATGTCCATGACAATGCAATAAAACCTATACTGATATGTAAACCTATTTTTAAATAATATTTATTTCCATTATTTATTTATTTATTTACAAATGTTTTCATTTATAACATCTATTTGTTTGTAAACAAAAAATCATGTACTTTCCTATCAAAGTTTTACATTTTATAATAAAATACATATTACAATTCACTACAAACATAAATATAAGGATATATTTAATTTTATATGCTTGAAAATTACAGGCATAACATTATTTAAGTATTGTTTTAATTATTACTATTTTAATTGTATTTATTTCATTATTTATTTTTTTACAAATGTGATTAATTGTATCATTAATCCATGAATTTATTTTAGACAAAACATTGAACATGAAGACGAAACACTGAAAACATTAAAGGAAATAATTAATCACATTTGTAAATAAATAAATAAGAAAATAAATAAAATTTTTATAACAACATATACATTAAAATACATTATAAACACAAATATTATATAATATATACAGTAGAAGTCAGAATTATTAGCCTCCCTTTGACTTTTTTTCTTTTTTTTTATTATTTCACAAATTCTGTTTAGCAGAGCAAAAAAAAATTCTTGCTGTGAGGAGGCAGCACTACCTACTGTGCTACCGTGTCGCCCCCTCATAATAATATATGCATAACAATACATTATAAATATATTATTATATATAATATTAAATGTTTATATGCTTAACAGAAATTGTATACATTTATTTAATTATTATCCAATATTTATTTGTTTATAAAAGTTACTAATTATATCATTAATCCATTTATTTATTTTACACATTTTTAATTATTACATTTATTTATTTATTCTCTTATATTTATTTTAATTATTATTTATTTACAAATGTGATTGATGGTATAATTTTTCCATTTATTTATTTATCACAAAAAAATCATATATTAATATAGTTTGTATATTATACATATTTTACGTAAAACATGCATTAAAATACATTATAAATATAAACATTATATAGATTGTAGATGCTTATTAGAAATTATATCAATTTATTTAATGATTCTCTTATTTTTATTTCATTATTTGTTTATTTTTAAATGTGATTAATTAGATCATTAATCCATTCATTTATTTTACACAAAAAATCATATATTAATATAGATTTACATTTCAATAATTCATGATTATTCTTTAATACTTATTTTTATTATTTCCAAAATGTTGCTAATTATATCATTATAAATAAAAAATAAAAAAATAAATAAAAATAAAATAATAAATATAAATATATTATTATAAAATGTAAAAATACAATAAATCACATTTGTAAATATATTAATATATGATTTTGTTTAAAATAAATAAATGAATAAATTTTTGTATTTAATTATTCTCTTTATGCACAGGATAATGATCAGCATTCAGGAGTTTGTTCAGGGCCTGTGCACCTGCCTATAACAATTATTTCATACACAGTACTAGTCATAAGACGAATCTGGACAAGAAAACATTGTGTGATGAAGGTCACCCTGAGCATCTCCTTTATGTTTGTCCCTCTGGGTCAGTGCATAAATCACAGCTATGGATCTGTCAGCTTCAGGAAAAAGTCTAAAATCAGCAGACGGAGTAAAAGACAGAGCCAGCTATTGTGTTCAGGACAGAGATGATACGAGTCAGAGTCACGTCTGGGCTGTTATGTCAGCTTCAGTGCTTCTGGTTGTTCTAACATTCATGATGCATGACTTCTTACATGCATTATGTATCAGCATAAATGTTGCGGCCTTATTGATGTAGAAGGAACAAGAGATGATAAAATATGAACATGAGGGGAAGGTCTACGGTTGGCCTTACTTGCAATGTACAGCAGGGTTATTTTGGTGTGATTAAGGTCCTATTGTTGCTGTTATTTAGTTTACATTAGTCTTTTTTAAAATAAATGTACTGAATTTGTTTTTACTTTAATTTGAGTGTAATTTTAATGAGATCATATACAATAATAATAATAATAATAATAATAATAATAATAATAATAATAATAATAACAATAATAATAATAATAATAATAAAATTACTTGTTAAAAATAAATAAAAAGATAATACACAATAAATTAATAAAATGAAAAATAATAAAGAATAAGTAAATAAATAAAATAATACATAAAGGATTAAATAATACCCATAAATTAATTATAAATAAATTTAAAGAATAAATAAATAATTAAATACAATTAAAAATATAATATTAATAATAATAATAATAATAATAATAATAAACAATACATTAATAACATAAATAAAAACAAAGAATAAATAAATAAATACAATAAAATGTTTTAACAAAAAATTAATACAAAAAATACACATTTAAATAATTAATAAAATAAATAATGAGAAAGAACACGAAAATGAATACAATTAACAAAATAAATGAATAAACAGTAAAAAAAATATATATAAACAAATAAAAATAAAAATAAATAAATAAATAAATAAATAAAATAATAAACAATATATTAATTATTTAAATAACCTATATTAGGCAATAAATAAATAAATACAAATAAACAAATTAAAAAATATGAA
>NC_141028.1:13325000-13327500 GCF_052040795.2 Danio rerio | reverse complement strand
CAGTTATTGCTTGTAATTTGGTATTACGTTATTTTTCATGTATTTTTTAGAGAGTAACACGTAATTTTACGTTAATATTTACACATTATTCCTGTAAAAATAGGGAAACAAAATTTCAGTCAAATAGTTTTTAGTGAAAATAGTAAACATATGAAGATTAACATGAGGTTAATAAAGTGAAATAATAGCCTATTTTTTGTAGGCTGCATTTAATGCATGCACTGTAAACTATTAAATGTTTATTTTACTACTCTATCAATGTTGCTTTGCGAACTGTGACGATCACCAGTGATTTATCGGCTGCGGATCACTTTAACAAACTACAACTCCCAGCATGCACCTCGCACACCTGGGATCCTAATTCTAACTGATTACACACACAGCCAAAAGATCATTATGGACTGATTTCAAGGACTATAAACTCAGCACACACAGACACATCGTTTCTGAGTCTTAAACTGTTTAGTGTTTGACTCCTTTACTTTGTTGTTTTGTTTGCCGCCTTTACACTTGGGATTATCTGTATGCACCAGTTTGTTCCTGTATTAACCTTTAATTGCAAGACGATTCTGTTGATAAACTGCTATTTGATCCTTAATTTTGTAGTGCAGGCGTCCTTACATGACACTAACCTTGTTTTTGTTGTTAAACGACCAAATGTGTTATTTGTGGAAAAATAACTAAAAAATTGTATAAATAACAGTTTTATAAATAACATATCTCTAAAATGTTTATTAAACTATGTTATAGTTTATAGTTATATTTACAGTGTTTTATGATAACAGCAATTATTTGTGTCTAAGCTTTCTTTTAAATCAAAAGTTTTTTTCCCCCCAGTCTTAAAGGTATGTTAAAAGTGGAAAATTTCATGGAATATTTAAAGATTTCATGCATAATTACATAAATTAGTCTGTAAAATTACATTAATAACCTGCATAATTACATAAACTATCCTTTTAATCACATTAAAAAGTCTGTATAATTACAGCAATAACCTGTATAATTACATTAATAAATTATATATTTACAGTAATAATTTGGAAAACGACAGAAATTACAGGTTTTTTTTTTTTTACATATTATCTACATTTTTTCCGTGTTTTTTCCCTTTTTTTTTTTTTTTACAGTGTGCGATTTAAAGATCTGTATGTGCGTGTGTATGTGTGGGTGTGTGTTCTGCAAACTTTGTAATAGCCATTGTGTGTGACTCATCATTGCAGAAAGGAACGGTGGGCGGGGAGAACCAGCTCATTTGCATTTAAAGGCACAGGCAACAAAATCAGCTACAATGTCCTCTTGCTCTCAAAATTCACATATTCAGCAGGGTAAAATAAATGATCTGATGGGTCTTTTGAGCTGAAACTTTACAGACACATTCTGGAGACATAAAAAAACTTATCTTACGTCTTATAAAAGGGGTAAAATAGGTGCCCTTTTAAGCTTTCCGACTGTCACACCTGATGTCATAAATCCTACAAAACACGCTGAAGAACACACAGAGCGAGGGCTACACATGTAAGGGTGTTATATGAGGTTCAGTCAGACGACGAGCCCCAGGCAGCAGGTCTGAGACACAGGCCACCGTCGCCACCAGCTGCGCAGACGCTCCCAGAGCCCGGTCTACTGTAATTGGATGTGACAGCCAGAGAAGAGATCCAGGCTGGATCTGCCCCGCTGAGAGGGGCGCAGGGGCTGGTTAGTGGTGCTAGTAGTCACACACGCTGTCTCTTATCACTGAAGAAACACTATAGACAGAACAAAACAGCTCACAACACAAACTGTCATCCCAGTGGAGAAGAAAACACAAGGTTGGGGAGGCTGGCTTCTTCACACCACAGAAGACCCGAGCTGGTGGATAAACGATTAGTGTTTTGGTGTTACTTTAACATCAGAATTGTCATTTACATTTAGCAATTGCTTTTTAGCAATTCAACAAGAGAGATTCAACAAGAATTACAACTGTTCAGTCATTTAATGTAAAAAGTAAATCTTTGGTTTTATCATTTGAATTCTGTTACAGTCACCAGTGATCTAGCTCCTGCAGATTGATGGAGTCTACACACACGCCACAGTTAAGAACTACAAATACTGTCATGCACCACACCCCCCTGTTCTGGCTTTCTCTGATTACATGCACACACACACACAGAGACACACACACACACGTGCGTGTCATCACACCGATCGGGGGATTCCAAACAAGGGCAAAGAGTCGGAGCGTGAGCGGTGCTACAGACACCTGCTAACATTTTGCTTAGACAGGCTTTTCTGTGGGAGAAATGTTTAATAGTTTATTATCTGCGACTCGTTTGTGTTCTGATCACATGTGCTTGGTTGTCCACTATAGCAATAAAATGTTTAGACTTTTAAAAACACAGTAAAACATTGAGCCACTAAGCATACAATCATATAGTCTGTGTTAGTAAATGCAAGGATATTTATCAGGCATAAAAAAACACTCAAAAACTACAATGTATATGCTGAGTTCAGCGACTAATCA
>NC_141028.1:12985000-13052500 GCF_052040795.2 Danio rerio | reverse complement strand
AGGGCCATACGCAGTGTGTGAAGCTGCTTCTGGATGCTGGAGCTCATGTAAGCAGCATCTCTGTTAGGCATGCGATGATAAATGGTTTCAAGCCGTTTTAAAACTGCAAAAATCTTCTCATAGAATTCCTATGCTATATGTACTTTTTTACGTGTTTTTTACAACTATTTTATTTTGTTTTTTTAGGGCAACAGTATCTCTAGCAGAAAATGTCCCTCCACATCATAAGCTACTGGTCAGACCACGATTCAGGAAACATTAAAAAAAAAAACAAGTTGCTTATACACCAACATCCAAGCATGCTATAGAGCATGCACTGGTTGAAACTTTTTAACAGAGATTCATTTTGTCCCACATTTAGCCCTTAAAAACTAGTGTGAAGGTAAAGGGCTTTAAAATTTACCCCTAAGAAATGGGAGAGCCCTACAGCACCTGTACATGTCATTTTATGTCATCATGATCTCTTGCTTCATATGAGATCAGACGATCGTGTCTGCTGTAGTGATTCCAGTTTCATTATTTTTTGTTTTTTATCTTGAGGAAATCACTGAAGGCATGTATTATGTTGTCATAACGATATAATGGGACAATAATGTGGCAATAAGTAACTGTGCTGTGCATTTACACCGTGGCCATATTCATCTATGTAAACACACAAAAACAACATTAACATTATAGCAGACACTGTAAAAAGGTTATTCCCAGCCACTAGACTTTTCTGACAGGGTAATCGAGTGTCATCGAGTGTCAGAATGTTGTAGGACTGCTCTACAGAAGGTATTACGGATTATAGTTAGTGAAATTTAGTGGTTTTCATTTTAGCATTTTTTGAAAAGCATGACGGTAAAACACGAACGCGGTTAAGTAACGCGGTTTGTTTATTGTAAAAATTCACAATAATGACAAAAATGCTAATTTGTGCATCTCCTTACTCCCGAGTGCAGCTATGCTGGCGTTGTAGATGGTGTATTCTGGGAAATTTTCTTACCCCACGTTTTCGAGTGTGGTCCGGAAAAATCTTTGTTCGAAGGGGTATTTACCCTATTTACCCTCCCCCTTAGCCCTACTCCTTCAAGCTAACTAAAAATGGGACAGGGGCTAAGGCCCCGTTTACACTAGTGCGTTTTAGTTTGAAAACGCATAAGCTTTGCTACAGTTACGCCATCCGTCCACACTACGCCGGAGTTCTCGAGCGCCGAAAACGCAGCTTTTTGAAAACGCTGGAGAGGCCGTTTTCATTCTAAAACGCTGCTGCTCCGTCTCAGTGTGGATGGGGAAAGACGGAGACATCTGAAAACGGAGGCGGGGCTGCAAACGTTCGCCTATCTGATTGGGGCTTTTCCTCAATATTAAGTAGCCCACACACAGTTCAGTCTCGCATCCTCTTCTTGTAAGTTAAGACTTCGCAAGTTTGATCAAGGCTGCAGTCTCCCCCTTCTCAGTTTGATATGGAAAACATACCGAGGACACGGGTAAATCTTCAAAGGGAACAGTGTACTTTATAACTTCATTTACATCACCTTGGCTACGTTGTTTCACTTTCTCAACAATAAAATGTAAACATGATTTAAGGAACTGCCTATTTTCTTTTTAATATTAGCAACTTAACAGACAGCAGAAATGTTGAGGCGTCGTGCTGCATATATGAGCGTCATCTTCACTGTGTGGATATTTATAACAAAACGGAGCCTATAACAACTGCCTCCTTTCAATTTCAGTGAAAATACGAAACGCACCCTCTCTTTTGCTGAATATCAGTTTTAATAATCGATAATTATAAAAGTATAACATACAATAAGTTTATACATTGTAGGAAATAAAGGCGAGCAATCAGTCAATGTACCTGGATTAATCATTAACTTATCTTTGCGCTTAACCAAAACATGTTACCCGTGAACAAGTAACTTAATAGATTCCAATGACCAAAGTCAGGGAATTGGCCTATGTCGTTAGATAAAGACAACAACATGAATGAAATATCACGTTTAGCAAATATAGTGAGATTAGATCCAGCGGGAGATGCGTGATGAGCAGTCCGACAAGCAGAGCTCTCATCTGGGTAGAAATGCTGGAGCGCTTGCCCGAGAGTGTGAGTGTGGTCACGTGATGTGCGTTTTCAGCGTTTTGGTGTGGACGGAGAGCTGTTCAGAAACGCTGGGTAAAACGCGAGTGTGGATGCGGATCGTTTTCATTCTACAACGCCGTTTTAAAACTAAAACGCACTAGTGTAAACGGGGCCTAAGGGGAAAGGCTAAGGGGTAGAATTAGGGTCTTATTCTACTTTCCCTCCATTGGTTACCAGTGCATACTAGGATCAAGTTCAAAATTCTTTTATTCATGTTTACACAATCTGGCTCTTACCTATCAGATCTTTGTCATCTTAACTTTTTGAAAGGTCTTACATTTAGGCTAAAAGGTAGAAGGGACTTTTCAGTGATGGGTCCTCGATTGTGGAATGGTCTGCCAGTAATGCGTAAAATCTTTGCCAGTTTTTTTATCTCTTTTTAAAATGTATTAGTTTTCCATAGCTTTTAATTAGTGTTTAATCTGTTGACTTCTTAAGTTTTAAATTGTCTGCCCGTGCTGTATTTAGCAGTTTGTTGCCCTTTCTATTTCTGGATCTTATATTGTTATCATTAGCTTTTTTGTACAGCACTTTGGTCAGCCCCCAGCTGTTTTGAACATGCTTTATAAATAAAGTTAACTTAACCGAAACCCAACCCTACCCTACCCAGACCAAACCTGACCTGACCAGAGCTAACCTAGCCTAGCCTAGCCCTAACCTAGCCTAACTTGTTTGTGTCTTTGTTAACAGGTTGATGCTCGTAACATTGACGGCAGCACTCCGCTGTGTGATGCCTGTGCTGCTGGAAGTCTGGAGTGTGTAAAGCTGCTGTTAGAGCATGGAGCCACAGTAAATCCTCCTCTCTTTACCTTCTCACCACTGCATGAGGCCTGCATGGGCGGTAAGTGTCCTGATGCCTCGTATGCATCGATATTGCAATGAGCGCATACTTAGGCCCCGTTTACACTAGTGCGTTTTAGTTTTAAAACGGCGTTTTAAAATGAAAACGATCCGCGTCCACACTCGTGTTTTACCCAGCGTTTCTGAACTGCTCTCCGTCCACACCAAAACGCTGAAAACGCACATCACGTGACCACACTCACACTCTCGGGCAAGCGCTGCAGCCCATATACCCAGATGAGAGCTCTGCTAGTCGGACTGCTCATCAAGCATCTCCCGCTGGATCTAATCTCACTATATTTATTAAACGGGATATTTCATTCATCTTGTTGTCTTTATCTAACGACATATTCCCTGACTTTGGGCATTGGAATCTATTACTTGTTCTCAGGTAACGTGTTTTGGCTGAGCGCAAAGATAAGTTAATGATTAATTTAACCAGTACATTCTGTATATTGACTGATCGCTTGCCTTTATTTCCTATAATATATAAACTTATTGTATGTTATACTTTTATAATGGCCATTATCGATTATTAAAACTGATATTCAGCAAAAGAGAGGGTGTTTCGTATTTTCACTGAAATTGAAAGGAGGCAGTTGTTATCGGCTCCGTTTTGTTATAAATATCCACACAGTGAAGATGACGCTCATGCAGCATGACGCCTCAACATGTCTGCTGTCTAAGTTGCTAATATTAAAATGAAAATAGGCAGTTCCTTAAATCATGTTTACATTTTATTGTTGAGAAAGTAAAACAACGAAACCAGGGTGATGTGAATGAAGTTATAAAGTACACTGTTCCCTTTGAAGATTTACCCGTGTCCTTAGTATAGTCTGCTTTTCCATATCAAACTGAGAAGAAGAGACTGCAGCCTTGATCAAACTTGCGAAGTCTGAACTTACACGGAGAGAATGCAGGACTGAACTGTGCGTGTTAGGCTACTTAATATTCAGGAAAAGCCCCAATCAGAGAGGCGAACGTCTGCAGCCCCGCCTCCGTTTTCAGATGTCTCCGTTTTCCATCATCCACACTGAGACGGAGCAGCAGCGTTTCAGAATGAAAACGGCCTCTCCAGCGTTTTCGAAACGCTCTGTTTTCGGCGCTCGAGAACTCCGGCGTAGTGTGGACGGTTGGCGTAACCGTAGCAAAACTTATGCGTTTTCAAACTAAAATGCATTAGTGTAAACGGGGCCTTAGTAGTCACATCGCAAAATGTACAATGTTGAGTTTGGATTAGGCTTATGACTATCAAATTTTCTTGTTGCGATTCACATTACTGCATTATTATAATGCATTATTATTAATATTGACATGTAAAAAAAGTTACTTTTACTTTAGGTGTAATAACAAAAAATACTTTAGTGCAGTGCTTTATTGTATATTCATGCTTAAAGTAAACAAGTTGCAAGCTAATTAAATTGCAAAAAAAGATCATAAAGATTTAATAAAACAATTATAACTTGTAATAGTTAAAGTCATTATTAGTGATTAACTAAGAAATTTACTTCACCTAAGATAAATAATTTACAGTTTGGTTAAAATAAACTATGTCATCGGCGCCAGTGGTGTAATGGTTAGTGCGTCGACACATGCACTTCAGTGCTCACGGCGACCCGAGTTCGATACCCGCCTCGCGGTACTATGTCGATCCTTCCCCTCTCTCTGCTCCCCATGCTTTCCTGTCAATACTCTCTACTGTCCCATACAATAAAGGTGAAAACCCTGAAAAAATTATTATAAAAAATAAATAAATAAAGAATGTCAACTATTGAAGCCTTATTGCACAGTGTTAACATACAATAACCAAATACATAATCACAGAATTTTCTATCAATATTTCAGCATGTGGTAGGCCAGATTAACGTGAAAATATTCATGTTTTAACTATTAAAAAAACAAGTGTCCAAGCGTTTGATTCTGTTATGATCACCACTGCAATTACAATATGAATATTATTACATAGCAATTTGAAACTTTAAATAAATAATTATTGATGGTATTTTAAAGTGCCCAAGAAATCAATACTGTGCATGTTCATTATCATGATCTATTATATTTTTGAAAATGGACCCTATATGTCCCTTATATAGGCATATCAATTGGAATTATAGTTGACCAAGAGGAACAGAAACAGAGGAACAGGAACAAGAGAGAGGGAGTTTAGAGTTCATTGCCATATCAGCTTCAATGGCTATTTCATGACAAAAAGAGATACACATTTACAAACAGTTTATAAATGATAACACTTTTCTACAAAGCATAGGTTTATAACAATAAAAGGACATAAACAACAATAATACTCTAAAAATCTAAATGTTTTTAAGATCTACTTATGATAACAATTATACAGTTTTTTAAAATAATTTACATTTTAAAATAACTCATTCAAAGTGAGCCACAGTTCAGTGCACAGAAGGTTTGTGTAATCACTCCAGATATTATACACTACCTGACAAATTCTTGTCGCCTATCCAAGTTTTAGGAGCAATAAATAATAACTTGACTTCTAGTTGATCATTTGGGATCAGAAGTGGCTTATATGAAGGGCAAAGGCCTCTAGATTACACTTATTTTACCAAAATGGAATATGATCATGTCTTGTTTTTAATTATTTAATTAGGACAGTAAGGTCTGACTTTGCTTAGACAAACGTCTTGTCACTTGGCACTTGGATACCACTGCTAACGTCTTTTTTAAGGGTATAAGAGCAGTTTCAGATCGAGCCAGTGAACTTAATGAATTGTTTCTTTTGTCTTTTCTTTGATTCTGCTCATCTGCTAGGTAACTCTAAATGTGTTCAGCTCATGATTGATGAAGGAGCGCTGATGGAAGCTCATGACTGTCACTTTGGCACTCCTCTGCATGTAGCGTGTGCACGACAGCATCTCGACTGCGTCAAGGTCCTGTTGAATGCAGGTGAATCTGCACAGTTGTTTTTGTTTTTTAATAATTATTTTCAGGGGTTTTTCAACTTTTATTGGGATAGGATAGTGGAGGACAGACAGGAAAGCATTGGGAGCAGAGAGAAGGGGAGGACTGGCATAGAACCTTAAGCCAGGAATCGCAAAGGGTACCTACTGTAGGATGGCAAAAGGGTACCAAAAGGCGAAGCTAGATGCACAGCTGAACGCTATTGGTTTACAGAGAAGCGTCACTCGTGCATACACAAGCAGAAGAATAAAAAAAAAGAAACTGCCATTTTTAAAAACAATATTAAAATGAGTAGTTCAGATGGAGTTTTACTGATATAGAGATCAATTAATTTTGGAGCGACTATGTGTTTTGTACTTTTTCAGATCTTTTTTTAAGTGTAAAGAGCACAATAGGACCCCTTTAAAATGAACGTGAACCAGATGTTTTGTTCTTTCAGTATTGCACATTCTCCATTTCTTTGGTTTAATTGACTTCTTTTTGGATTTTAGGTGCAAATGTGAATGCTGCTAAGCTTCATGAGACGGCACTTCATCATGCTGCTAAAGTCAAAAATCTGGAACTAATTGAGCTTTTGGTTGAATTTGGGGGAAATATCTTTGCCAGAGACAACCTTGGAAAAAAGCCAATTCAGTACACCAGATCCAGTTCAGCGTCCGCCCTCTGCTTAGAGTTTTACGAATGTAAGTTCATTATATTTATGTTCACTGTTCCGTATGTGGGCATATGTGTTCGTTATTCACTCTAAAAGATACTTCAGAACTACAATCAACATTCAGATCTTGTTTAACCAGAACATTTATTAAAACTAAACTCCTCAAGTGAAGAGAAGCCAAAGCTTTTTCAAGGCACAGGAGCAAAACTGTCTGGTTTTATTTGAAAGTGATCATTTAAAAAGTGATGAAAAGCATTATTAATTCAGTTTAGTATCACTGAGGTACTTGTTAATAACCGTACGTTCACACCGAAAACGGCGAGAGCGTCAAAGTAGCCGGAAGTCATTCATTTTCAATGAGAGCCGGCGGCGATAGGCGACGATAAGCGGCGAGGAGCAGCGCGGCGCGTCTTCGCCGGCGTGAGCGTCGAGGAGAGTTGAAATGAAGTCAACTTTATGGTAATGAGCTATGACGCGGTTCGGCGGCAAGCAATCAGAATAAAGATGTCCACCGCTTGATAGCAGTTCAGAGAACACAGACCTGTGAACTTTGGTTCCGACCACAGTTGTTCCCAAGGGTTTGATTATTGCGGTCGCCGGATTTCCAATTATTTACAATGTTTTCTTACAGGAACATACATTAAATAAGTTACTGGCGAGTTACTGATGTTCATTAATGTTATATAAATTTATCTTTAAAAAGCGGGAATCTCACGCGATGTGACTGTACAAAACAGTATAGCTGCTTCAGGATATTTCAGACATATGAACACATATTGGATAAATAGAGCAAAGCCACACCACATGCAACTTGATCTTCCATTGTTGTATGAATTTGATAAGAAGTGCGCAACATTTTCACGCTAAAAACATGTCTTATGCAGGAATGTAACTGATAATGCTGCAACGGCTCCTTTAAGTACGAGTAGCGAGTTTTGACGCTCTCGCCGCCAGAGCTGAAGGCAGACAGCGTTGTCGCCAGGGCGGCCAGAGCGACCTTGGACGCTCTCGCTGCTTTCGGTGTGAACGTACGGTAATAGATTCAATTGTTTTCTAGTTTTTAATTTTAGGTAAATGTTTTAGAATTATTTTGTTTTTAATCATATTTCTTTTTTTATTAATTACATTTGACCAATTTTAAGCGTGTAACGTTCAAGCCACACGGCCCTCATCTGATGAAGAGCTGTGTGGCTGGAAATGTTACACTTTGGCTTTGTGTCAGCCTTTTTAACTTAACAAATTTGCCTTTTTGGAGCTTTGGTGTTGCTGCCTTTGATGAATAATTAATTATTTAAAGTAACAAATATGATCGGATGGTTATTATTTGGAAAATAACAATTCAATTTAGTTCAATTCAAGTTGATTTGTGTAGCGCTTTTCACAATAGTTATTGTTTCAAAGCAGCTTTGCAAAAAGTGAACATTATTGCATTACAATCAAATTCAGAAAAGTGAAGGTTATTCATTACCATAGCTTTAGTAGTTACTAATAACTTTAAAGTCCCCATGAACTGGAAGCTGCGATTGTTATTTTTTGTAGAAATGTAGTAAAGTAGGCGTTTCATTCAGAAAAATCTAGAAAAGGGTTCATGGAGAGTTAATACAATCTAACAGGCTCCTCCTCCTCACCAACATTTCAGATCTCAATAAAAGATATCAAGGCCATTTGAATGTAAGCTAAGTCTTGGGGTCTTTAGCTAATTAACTTGTAACAACTCGTTTTTAACAATTAAAAATATTATATATAAACATAGTTAACCTGCAGTTATATAGTACAGTGATCGCAGGAAAATGAGTGTGGGTCGCTTGGTGATTTCCAAAAATCAAATTAATTTTATTAAAATATTACAATTGGGTAGTAGGAATTACCATATTTTATCCATAACCTACAGAACAAATAGTAGTTATTAGTTACATTAAAAAAACTACAGCATACAAATAAAATGCTTCAGCCTTTCGTTTATTATTAATATGCATTATTATAGAGGTCATTTCCATGCGTTGTGCAATAAGTCGATATATTGATTATTGTGACAGGCCTAAAAGCAGGTTATATCTCTATATGCATAACAAAGATGTACAGATGTAAATGTTGCTTTAAACAAAAAATAAATCTGTTGGTTTTAGTGATTATAATAACCCTGATTACAAAATCTGTGAATCTAAAATAATACAATTAGCTTTTTATTTTATCAGCTTTTCAGAAAACGATTTCCACCATCCCAGTAACACCTTGTTGTTTGTTGTGTTCAGCCACGCCGCTCAGTCTGCAGCAGTTATGCAGGATTTCTCTCAGAAATGCCCTCGGGAAAAGAGCGCTGGGGGTTTTCACTCAACTGGGACTCCCAAACCGAATCATCTGGTTCCTCTCTTATTTACCGGCTCCTCCTATGGAGCTCCTCCAGTCCTGACGATGTTCTGCTTCGGTCATCTGTGGCGCACAACACACTGACTCTGCTTAAGAATAAGGGATTTGGATCATTGGTTTCCAGGATAAAGGAGATACAGAGACAGTAACAGCTGTGCTCAGTATTTGTCACGTATTTGCTGATATTTTTTTGCACTGTTAGTGCAGGGAACCAACAGACGGTGGTATGAATGCAGTTTACTGCCAAGATTCCTAAAATAATTTGACTTGGGCAAAAAAAAAAGCACTTTAACAAGTATGAATGGTGTTTTCTGTCTTACATGGCATTTTGGCTGCCGACACTTATAACTGAGTCAAAACAAGGTAACAGACATGTTGTCTTGCTGTTTTTGTAACCATAATATTCATAATATTAGCTGTACGATTAAATTTAATCATTTGATGGATTGCTATTTCATATATATATATATATATATATATATATATATATATATATATATATATATATATATATATATATATATATATATATATTTATTTATATATATATATATATACATATTATATGCTATTATATTTTTAAATTCACTATATAATTCACTATATTTGTATAATCTTAATTAAACTCAGACTTCAAATTAATTTTAGATGAATAATTGAAATAGTAGGTAACACTCTGTGGTTAGCACTGTCTCCTCACAGCAAGAAGGTTGCTGGTTCGAGTCCCAGCTAGGCCAATTGGCATTTCTGTGTGGAGTTTGCATGTTCTCCCTGTGTTGTTATGGGTTTTTTCCGGGTGCTCCATTTTCCCCCCACAGTCCAAAGAAAGACATGCGCTATAGGTGAATTGGGTGAACTAAGCTGGCCGAATTGTATGAGTGTGTGTATATGTGAGTGTATGGGTGTTTCCCAGTACCGGGTTGCGCCTGGGGTATCCGCTGCGTAAAACATATGCCAGAATAGTTGGTGGTTCATTCCACTGTGGCGACCCCTGATAAATAAGGGACTAAACCGATGGAAAATTAATGAATAATTAACATCCACACACACATTTGTACACTACGGACAATTTAGCCTATCCAATTCACCTGTACCGCATGTCTTTGTACTGTGGGAGAAACCGGAGCACCCGGAGGAAACCCACTTGAACGCAAGGAGAACATGCAAACTCCCCACAGAAACGCCAACTGAGCCGAGGATCGAACCAGCGACCTTATTGTTGTGAGGCGAGAGCACTACCTACTGCGCCACTGCGTCGCCATGCATGTATTTATGTATTTTATTTATACAAGTGTATAAGAGAATATAAGGCTTATTTTAGCTCAGACTTTAATTTTATATGAGTAATTTAAATAGTATTTAAGCTAGCTGTTTAAATTTCTATGAAATATACACAGATATGTTGTGTAAGTGCTTTATAAATATATTTTACATGTATATATGTTATTTCATAATGTTGTTAGCTTGTGACTGTAATAATTGTTCTAATACTTGTAACAAAAATAGTGATTTCTTAGTTGTACAATATTCCATTACTGTTTTATTTGATTGGTTGTGATTATTAAGTACATTTACACTTGACCATAACGCATTGGGTTGGATGTTTCAGCCACTCTGCTACCTAAAGTCTTATTTTTGCTGCAGTTTATGTACACCAAACATGTTTGGTAATGTTTTTAGTGATTATAGTTATTGCTATGAATATTTCTTAGTGGCTATAAATATTTCATCAGTGCACTAAAATTACATTGATAAAAATAAAACATTCATTTTTTTTTATATTTGTGAAGTTTATTTATAAACTAATTTCAAGAGCATTATGTGCTTATGATTGCTTGCATCTGGTTATGCATTATTCAATTTATGATTCACCAATCAGACGATTCACCACTATAAATACCCTAAGTTCCATATAACATGCAGCCATCTTTGTTTTGAAGAATCCCCCCTTCCACCCCTCCTCCTTTCCTAGATGGCTGGCTCAGTGGTTAGCACTGTTGCCTCACAGCAAGAACGTCAGTGGTTCTAGTCCTTACCAAGCCAGCCGACGTTTCTGTGTGGAGTTTACACGTTCTCCCTGTGCTCACGTGGGTTTCCCCAGTTTTCTCCCACAATCCAAAAACATGCAACTTAAGTTAATTGACTAATCCAAATTGGCACCATAGACATGCTCCTAATAAGTAGTTATCTTCTTATAAGAGATAAGTATCACTGTCTGTTCATTATCTACAGCAGGAGAGTTCTCGAGATTTACCTGAACTTAAACTCCCCTCTCGGCTTGCAAACGGGAGGGAGCCCCGGGCTTAGGGATCTTATGAGCTCAGGGCTCTGTCCCGGGACAGCATGCTAAACAAGCTTTTTAATCAATCTTCAGCAGAGTGTGAACTCTTGAACAACACATTGTTGCACTTTTTTTATCATAATTCAAAAGCAGTTTAGCAGTTACCACAAAAATATAAAATTCTTTCAGTAGAGCATTCATATGAAGCATCTGTCAATTTTGAGCTTTCTTGACTTGCTAAAGTGTGTTTTTTTCATCGCAACGTTACAAAAGCCTTCAGAATATTCTGTTTTGTGTATAACAGCAGAAACACAAACATGTTTAGGAAAAGATGATGGCGAGAAAACCAAAGTTTTTTTTGTTAACCTTTAATTAAAATCTAACTGTTTGCTTCCTCTCTTTAAAAAAAAAAATGTAATACAAGAAAAATAACAACACTGCATTAAAGAGAAAATAAAACAACAAAAGTTAGGAAAGAGAGAAAAAAAAACTTTGCAAAGCCTCAATCTTTCAGAAAAAATATTATCATAAGCTTTAAGAAGGGTGTCACGGTGGCTCAGTGGTTAGCACGATCACCTCACAGCAAGAAGGTCGCTGCATGATCATTACCAGAGAAATACAAATATATATTTTATAGACAAATTTAAATCATATTTAAACAAGGATGATAAAAATAAAAAATAATGTTGTTCCAAAGAAGTTTAATGTGAGTGCAACTATAGAATAAGTGGAATAAAGTTTCTTCATTTATATGTTAGATATATCAAAATAATTCACAATCTGTAGGATATACATCATGCAAAATCTTAAAATGTATCTCTCGATTTTGTTGGATATGCTGAACTTTTCAGGTAATAACCATGCTCTCTTCCAGTGAAGACTTTCAGAAAAATTTGTCCAGAAAATTTAACATCTTGGGAAAGTATATAAAGAATAATAACAATCGTCTGACATGTCTGTTGTCACATTTTTTATAACATTTGAAAAAAGACACGTCATCCAAAATAAGGTTTAGGCATTATTATTTTTCTCTCATTAATGTAAAAATGAGAAAACCAAAGAATTTTCCTGGGAAAAACAAACCACATAAGATTAAAAATATATTCTAAGAAACAAGATTAGCGACGGTGGTTTAGGGGTTGTCGACTTCACTTTCTTTAATGATACATTAAAAATAAGCTGGCCAAAGAGATTTCTTAAAAAACCTGATTCAGTGTGGAATAAATTTCCCAACTTTATTTTTAATCAAATTGGAGGTTCTCCTTATTTTTACAATGCCCCTTCTCAATTGGTACATTACCCATAAACAGGTCTTATTGTGATGGTTATTAAAGTACAAACAAATGGTTCTCCTCACCGCTGCTTCCTTAGGAACAACCAAAATATTGATTACAAAAATAAAACTTAATTTTTCGAGAAATGGTTCTTAAATGATATTTGTTTTATTAGTCAATTATTATATGACAATGGTACATTATATTCATTTTCTGCGTTTTCTAAAAAGCTCAATTTTAAACCCTCGGTAAAAGAAAACAACACAATTAATCCCATTCACAGTGGTTTATAAAAACTTTATTGAAAGGGGTACACACTTTTCATCTGTATCCTACCTATAGACCAAACAACCCAATCTCAACAGAAGGGATATCAATAGTTGGGGATAAATTCAATAATTGAGTGATGCAGAATTTTTTAACCAAAAACAATTCCAGCTTCTTCTTTTAAATGGCTGGCTACATATAACATAAATTGGGACGTTACCTGGAATCTTCAAATATTTGATGACTAACGAAGTAGAAAAAATTACATATAAAATATTACATAGAAGTTATCCTTGTGATAGCTTATTTAGTAAATGGATATTGAAAACAAATGGACTTTTTGTGACTTGGAAGAAACCATTGTTCATCTTTTTTGCGAATGTTCTTGTGTGAAGATATTTTGGATGGAACAATGTATTTATCTCTCAGAAAAAACTAATGTTGATGTTTGTTTAAATACTTTTGACATCATTTTCTTTTATTACAACTCTAAATCTTGCATTTATTGTTCTTTTATTATAATTGGTAAGTTTTTTATTCACAAGTGTAATTTTTTGGAAAATTATTTACATTCCGGATATTTTTTAAATTGACTATAAGTCATATATTTTGTCTTTAATAGGCATAAAAAACGAAAAATCTTTTAAAAGTAAAAATTGGCTTTCAATGTATAACCTTATGTCATTTGACCTCTGGTATTTTCTTTCTTTCTTTCTTTCTTTCTTTCTTTCTTTCTTTTTTTCTTTCTTTTCTTTTTTCTTTCTTCTTTCTTTAAAATGTATTATGCAGATTGTAACAACATCTCAATTTTTTTCTAATGTTCCAAGTTTATGCAATCTGTTGTTAACTGTTTTTGAAACCAATAAAAAATCTTTTTTGCGCGACCTATGACGTCACATATTCATATGCGGCAGGACTTTTATTTTGATACGATTTGTGGAATTCTGAAGCCGGAAGTCGCCGTGAATCGTGAAGTTCTGGGGAAGCTGCTTGCTCAACTCTTATTCAAAACTTTGGCCAGACTTGTTTAACGGCTGTTTATAATACCTGGATTTGTGGCCTCTCTACGAATCTGGTTAGCGCGGGTTACGCTGCCTCCAGACGGGTGTGAAGTGACTTTTGGAGGGCTCCTCATGGCATTATTTTGGGCGAGGGAGCAGTAATAAGCAGAGCCCTGTTGATCAGATCAGCCAGAGGTCGCAGAACTGCAGTGTAAGCGGTGAGTTTCCTTCTCCACGCCTTAAAGGGACTCTCCTTCACATGTATAACCATCCTCGAGTCTTCACGGGCTTGTATATAAGTGTTTGGCACTCGCAGACGGGCTGTGGATGCTTTTAAAACGCTAATTTCCTTCTTTGTGCGACATAAAGGCTGTGTCCCAAATCCTACTGAGCTTTCTACGTAGACAACATTTCAAAACATGTGGGAGACATGTAGTTTCATGGACGGATCTTATTTCTCATTGGCATCTAAAAGTCACATTTTTTTTCTGGTAAAAAAAACAAACAAACATGTTTTATCTTTATTTATGTTGGGAATTTTCTGTTAATCAACCCATTGGGCTTCTCTTGGTGTTTGTTGCTTGTGTGTTTGTTTTGTGGACCTTACGTTAACACAAAAACACCACAAACATGATTTGTTAGTTTTACATTACTATGTTATTTAATTACGATTAGTGTGTTACACCACCAGGGGGACTAGTTGAATATTTTCACTTATGAAAGCTAAAACCACAGGCAGTGAGATTCAATGGCAGGGGCGTATTTAGTGTTCTTGCAATTCCAGCCAAGGGGCCCAAAAGTTCTAAAATGCACCTTTTGTTCTTAATTTTTATTATTATTATTTAGCTTTTTTTTTGTCAGCGAGCTGACACTGGGGTAGTACCTTTTCAAAACAAAATCTTTACTCATTTGAGATGATTGAAGGTGGGTTACACATTTGCACACAATAACACGCATGTAATGATTTTGTTCAAATTAAAACATTTAGACCCTCACTATACAAAATATGATCCAAAACAATTTTATGTGTAATTTATAATATCATTTATACTCTTGGGTATTTATTTGAGGGCCCTCAGATTTCCTGGGGCCCTAAGTGGCTGCTTATCTGCTTGATAAGGCCTAATCTCAATTCTGTTTTTGTACCCTTTCCCCTTGGGCCTTGAAACAGATTGTGAAGGGGAGGGACTTCAAAATTTACCCCTAAGAAATGGAAACGTAAACGTAACGTCTTACCCCTTGACTAGTTTTATGGGGTATCTATCTCTTTCCCTTAGCCCTACACCTTCAAGCTAAAGAGAGTTGGGACACCACTACCCCTTCATGTGAATGCGCAAAACTAGGAGTAAGGGAAAGGGATAAGGGTTAGAATTGGGATTGGTGACGTCCCGTGAAAAAAAGCAATTCCTGTAAGAGTGCGAGGGGATGCACCAGACTGGAAACGCGATCATGCTTACTGAGCTGCTGGGGGAGGCATCAGTAAATGTTCGGTTGTATTCACAGCTATTTGAGCAATGTATATAGAATTAACCCTTGTAATGTACCCAATGTCTAAATGAAAAGCTTCATAAAATTACACTCATGATGCTAAGTTAATATATGCAGAGAAAAAAGGGACACGCCAGCCGCAACTGCAACTAACCCAACACTGACAGGTCACGTGACCAGGTAGCCGGCCACTGGCGGCTTGTCACGTGACCTGCAACTGGCAGCTCCTGCCAGCCAGTTTAAAATTGAACCCCTACTCTGAAGCGACTTTCGGGTCTGTATCAAGTGCTTTATCAAACTGTATGGGGAGACTCATCAAATGAAACAATCAAGCGTAAAATAGCAAGTCATGATTGTATAAATAAATTTAATAAATAATCGAATCCTACGATGTGACTATTGCAGATATATACATTGTGATATCAATGCTCAAACGATGTATTGTTGAGCCTTAATATATGCAGTCTAAATAAAGTCAAAATGCATTATTTATTTTTTTAATTAATTTTTTTTTTGTTTATTTTGCAGGTAAAGTGTACATGAATTAGCATTTTTACGAATGCACCAAATTAGCCAGAGGTTTATAAGAGTTTATAAGTGTTTGATCGACTCAAACTGATTTTCTTCTTCTTTTTGCATTTTGACTGTTCATTTATACTGCAGTGGTAATGCTTGAATGGTAATGAAAATGCTTGCTTTTGAAAATAGGTTTCAAACAAAGGCTGTTAAACAAGATGGATGATGCATCTCCACTTTCCTCCACATTATGGCTGTTTCTCAATATGCGTTCTTCAGCGGTCTTGCGTCCTCGTGTTCTCGTGCAACGTCATCATCAGCTGCCCAAGTTCAGTTCCAATACTCACGACCGCAAGTACGGAGGACGCGTGAAACTTCCCGGGTGTGTTCTTGATATCGAGGACGCACTGATGCAGACTTGAGCGCCGAACTCGCTCTGGAAGTCCCAGATGTCATTGGGACTGGAGGTGGGAAGCGCTGCATTTTATTTAGATGTGTTATTAAAGTTCAGCGATATCACTTATTTACCTCACGAGTTTCTCTAAATGAAACGGTGAAAGTAAACATTACCATGAAAATCTTAATAAAGGAATAAACACATTAAGGGTGTTTGTTTGCTGAAATTCGTGTTAACATCTGTTTTATTCATATTGTGCAACATAGATTTATAATGTTTTATGCAAAATATATATTTTGAAAAGGGGAAAAACAATAAATCGTTGTATGAAGGCTGAAATGTTTAAATAATTTCCATTTAAAACGCGTGAAGGTCACGTGACCGTTAGGAAGAACGCAGCATCCCATTTCTCAAAGGACGCATTCTCTGCCCTCGCGGTCTCCTGAGTTCGTTCTTCTGAGGACACCTGGCAAGACCGGTCTCCAGAAGAACACAAGTCCGTTCTCTGCGTTCTTGGAATTGAGAAACAGCCTATAAAGTGAAGCAAAAATATCCCAGCTATGCTGCTGCTAACCTTTGACCAACGTCCTTAATGATGTCATTTGGAACTGAGTGTGTGCATTAGTAAGTTTAAACCTAGGATTTATCAAAATCAAACCCAAATTTCCAACATTTAAACCACAATCATGTAGCCAAACTCTCTGTATAACATTTGTTTTTTATCAAATGATAACTTGAATGAATCGATTTCAAATAAGCTTCTTAAAATGACAGAAAATGATTCACTTAAATGAAAATCGAGTATCCATATGTTAGTCTTGTAGGGATAGTTCACCCAAAAATGAAAATAAAAAAAGAAAATATTCTGAAAAATGTTTAAAAAGCAGCCATTTACATCCATAGTGGCAACAAAAAAATACTATAGAAGTCATCTTTTTTTTTTCAACGTTCTTTAGTAAATATTCCTTTGTGTTCAACAGAAGAAAGAAGCTCAAACAGGTTTGGAACAAATAGAGGAAGAATAAATGATAACAGTTCTTTCATTTTTGGGTGAACTACCTCTTTAAAGATCTCTAATCTAGTGTGCTCCACTGCACCAACATCATGACAAAATTATTCAGAACATTCATCAGATCTTCTAACCAATCACATGCTTTCTAAAATCTGAAGCCTCCCACCCACCACAAGAAGCTGAAACTCAGACTGAAGTGAGTCAATTTTCCACAGTTATCTGAGCATTCACCTGTGGTTCACCTCCTAAACATTTGAATATATATTCACATAATCAGCTGACAATAGCTATGTTTCTATCCAAAAATGCTAATTCATTCATTTTACTTCGGCTTAGTCGCTTTATTCACTTGGGGTCGCCACAGCAGAATGAACCGCCAACTTAGCCAGGATATGTTTTACACAGCGCAATCTTCTGGCTGCAATCCAGTACTGGGAAACACCCATACACTCTCATTCACACATACACTATGGTCAATTTAGTTTGTTAAATTCACCTATAGCGCATATCTTCTGACTGCAGGGCAAACCTGAGCACCCGAATCTACCAGAACATGGGGAGAACATGCAAACTCCACACAGAAATGCCAACTGACCAAGCCAGGACTCGAATCAGCGACCTTGCTGTGAGGTGACAGTGCTAACCACTGAGCCAATCAGTTTAATTCATGTTTATTTCTATAGTGCTTTTATAATGTTGATTGTCAAAACAGCTTAACACAGAAGTTCGAGAAACTGTGTCAGTCCAGTTTTTAGAGCAGAAGTTCAGTTTAGTTCAGTTTGCTGTGGTTTAATTTCAATTGTATCTCTTTCTTGATTTTATTTATAGATTATTAGATTTTATGCAGATGCACTCCCACTGAATCATCCGAATCAATCTAACATTATAATTTCTTTCCAAATAGAGATATTAAGACATCTGGTGAAATTGTATTAATATCGAAATGTCTATCTCAGAATAAAAATATTGCAGTTTTAGATTTGTCCAATATCGTTCAGCCCTAATATCCAGTATACTTTTTCTTGCTGTGAAAATGGCCATATAAGATGTCATGGAGCTAAAAACAAATAAAAGCACAAGAATTTAAATGGCTTGGGTGTAGAACTGACAAAAAATGATTTTTAATAATTTTGTTCTCTAGCTAAACTTATTATAGAAATCTGCCAATTATAGAAAAACAACAAATTAAGATCCCCAAATATCTCAAAAATGTCATTAACTCAAAAAACAAAGTTACTGCCTTTAGCCTTTGCAAGGCAGTATGGTGTTGGTGGTGCATACAAGAATAAACTCCCATTAAGAGCGAATTTGCTAACAAAAAGCAAAAATATGGTTTCCAATTATTCAACATGACTCAAAACTAGTGTTGTAACAGATCACAGTTCTGATCACATTGTGTGTTTTTTGTTGTCACGGATCGAACCATTTTTCAGATCAGTCAAAAAGAGGAGATGACAAATGTAATTTGCTTTCCATTTATTACAAAAACAGTACTGAGTTTCTACAAACAGATTTTAGAACCTGTAATTTTAATCAAAATAAAATAAAATAAAAATATTCAGCTGAATGAAAATAAAAAGTAAAATATGCAGTACTTTGAAAAATTCACTGTTACTAACACTAAATGTGTAAATCTAACATTATTATTTGTACATCCCAGATTTATTTTTAACCTCATTTTTAGTGAATGATTCAGTTATTCAATCATTCAACTTCGTGTTTTATTGCTAGATGTGTCATTTTTGAAGAATTATTCAGTGGCATATTTTTGATGGCTGGTTGTTGCCACCTATTGGTTACATAATATAATTGCTGCCAACAACTTACATTTTTGAGCAAATGATGGTGATTTTAATCTTTACCATAAACATCAAGGGTTTTACCTAAATTATAAACTGTTCTTCCAGTACGTCTGTGTTATTTGACTGTTTGTAACTTCATAACTAACTAAAGACTGAATCTTTTTCTTGATTTTTGCAATTTTCAAACACAGACTTGAATGCAGCGATTCAAAGGATTAATAAACATGCAAATCACCATCATTTATAATTTATTTTGCGTGGGTGTTGAGATCCTGATCTTTTAATGATTAATCATGCAGCTAAATGCATTAATGTAGGCTAAACAAGTAGTGACAGAAAACACCTTTAATAACCTAAGAAACCCACTATATCTTCAATAACCTACCACAACTTCTTCTGTCATCATTATATTTTAGGCCTAAACGCTTTCATGCATGTTACTTGAATGATGTGAGAGGCGATCTCTCTGCAATCATTACAAATTTAGTATTAATCTACAAGTAAGAAAAAAACGCATTGATCCACAAGTCACATGTGTTGCGAATCATGGGTTTTGATCCGTACAAATCAACTATGATCCATTACACCCCTATTCACAACATATGTGACATTAATGGAAATGATGACTTGTTTAAGAGGAAGAGCTGCTTTTTAATTTGATGAATGATTACAAAGACACACAATATTCTTGACTAATATGCACAGATCTGATATAAGAATTAATTGCAGTAAACTTGACTCTGTGTGTATCAAGTTTAAGTTGAACAAGCATAAACAGCTCAGGGGTCAGTGACCTGTGCTCTTCAGCCAGGTTAATGTCTTTTCCTGGCTGTACTCTGAGAGTGACTTTGACATTTAGCTGCTCTATAAATAGACTGCAGGGGTAATGTTTGCAGATGGGGGGTTCTGTGAGAAACGGTTATTGCACTCCTAATGTTGGTGGTCACATGACTGTTGAGAAGTTGCCTTCTGTATGAGTCATAAAGTATAAGAACGTGTGTAATTAATTTAATTCAAGTGCATATGATTTTAGTTTATTGTTTATGAACTGCAAATCACACCAGTGCTGTGTTGCAAAGTGGTGCATGTTACTTTTCTCAACGCTTTTAGGGATGAATCAGTGGTGCTGATTGCAGTCATTTGATCATGCACTTGCTTTCCAATGTTTGCAGTCTTTAAATTTTGTTATCGGAACACACAAATGCTTTTAATGCAGCAAAGATGCTTTGAATTGACTGACAGTTCAGACTTTTCAAATTAAGCTAATTTGTAGTTTGCGTTTTTTTACAATAATTATTGTTCCAAAGTAGCTTTACAAAAGGTGCATAGTGAATTTTTGTTGTTTTGCATTAATATCAAAGGTTATACTTGAAACTATGGTTTTAAATCTAATTGTAATTTTCCCAAAAAAGGACAAGCCTTTCTCGTAACTTTGTTCTTTGTGTGACTGAAATGTAGGCAATGAATGACATAAGGCTAAGGCGAAAAAATACCGCTTCAGTTACCATGGTAACTGACTCTCAGTAAAAGTTAGCTCTCTATCAGAAACAGGCTTGACTTACCCTGCTTTCTCAAGTTTGACAAACCTTCCATTTTGAAACAGAAACCCAGAGTTTCTGTCATTTCAGGGTGAGCATACTCCGAGTTGT
The DNA here is from genome assembly GCF_052040795.2 of Danio rerio. Taxonomy (NCBI): domain Eukaryota; kingdom Metazoa; phylum Chordata; class Actinopteri; order Cypriniformes; family Danionidae; genus Danio; species Danio rerio. Next base: position 13,031,892 of record NC_141028.1, on the reverse strand, counting down.
TACTTAACCTTCTTTCAGAAACGGGCCTCTGGTGTATATACTTAACCTCATTCATTCATTCATTCATTTTCTTGTCAGCTTAGTCCCTTTATTTATCGGGGGTCGCCACAGCGGAATGAACCGCCAACTTATCCAGCAAGTCTTTACGCAGCGGATGCCCTTCCAGCCACAACCCATCTCTGGGAAACATCCACACACACATACACACACACTCATACACTACGGGCAATTTAGCCTACCCAATTCACCTGTACCGCATGTCTTTGGACTGTGGGGGAAACCGGAGCACCCGGAGGAAACCCACGCGTAGGCAGGGAGAACATGCAAACTCCACACAGAAACACCAACTTAGCCGAGGTTCGAAGCAGCACCCAGCGACCTTCTTGCTGTGAGGCGACAGCACTACCTACTGCGCCACTGCCTCGCCACATACTTAACCTGTAGTTTGTAAATCTATTTATTAAGGCTGAGCGGTGTATCGGGTTCTGGGGATATATCGATATGATTCCCCAACGCAGTGTGGTATTATTCAGTATCGTTCATATCGAGCACCACTTGCACAAAATATGTGCGGATGCACAAATGAATGATTAGCTTAATGAGTCATACAAAAGATTTGTTCAAAATGAGTCAAGAACGACCCATCACTGACACGACAAGGAGGAACATGCAGTGCCGGTGTTGTATCGAAACCTGACTCCCCGGACAAATCTGACAACCCCTCGCGTGCACGCACGTCACACAGCTGTCACAGCGGTTTATCAGAACCGTTTATTGATCATTTCTTCCACAATTGACAGCAAGAACGAACATAGAAGCCTTGTCAAATTGACAAGCAAGACCTGAATGAACAAGCACCTCATGTTTACTGATTATAAGTACAGTATTTATTACACGACGGTCTCTTCTTTACATTTATGTTATAACACATTTAGCTCTGCGTTCTGGTCTGTTATAGTGACTGTTTACATTTATATGCTTAACCAGCATTTCATCACAGTACTCTGAAACAATTTCGTTAATTCTCATATCTATAGTCTATTCATTTTCATCTGCTTATTTAATATTTAGTAAACAAGTTTAGCCAAAACAAGAAAAAGTGTAGAATTTATTTTTTTTACATGGAGTGACTTATCTAAATTAAGACTTATCTAAATTAAATTATTTAAAAAATTGAGCTGCATAACTATTTTCAATGGTGGCTCAGTGGTTAGCACTGTCACCTCATAGCAAGAAGGTCGCTGGTTTGAGTTCTGTCCAGTTGGCATTTCTGTGTGGAGTTTGAATGTTCTCCCTGTGTTGGCATGCTCCCGTTTCCCCCACAGTCCAAAGACATGAGCTATTACATTAACATTTTGTCATTTAGCAGACGCTTTTATCCAAAGCGACTTACAAATGAGGACAAGGAAGCAATTTACACAACTAAGAGCAACAATGAATAAGTGCTATAGGCAAGTTTCAGGTCTGTAAAGTCTAAGAAGGGAAGTATTAGTAGTATTACTGTTTTTTTTTTTATTTTTTTATTTTGGGTACAGTTAGTGTGATATTCAGAGAGGCAATTGCAGATTAGGAAGTGTAGTGGAGACTAAATAGTTGAGTTTTTAGTCGTTTCTTGAAAGTAGCGAGTGACTGTGCTGTTCTGATGCAGTTAGGGAGTTCATTCCACCAACTGGGCAGATTGAGCGTGAGCGTTCGCAAAAGTGATTTCTTCCCTCTTTGGGATGGAACCACGAGGCAACGTTCATTCACAGAACGCAAGTTTCTGGAGGGCACATAGATCTGCAGAAGCGAGAGCAGATAAGAAGGAGCAAGGCCAGAGGTCACTTTGTAGGCAAACATCAGAGCTTTGAATTTGATGCGAGCAGCAACTGGCAGCCAGTGCAAACGGACTAGCAGCGGAGTGACATGTGCTCGTTTAGGTTCATTGAAGACAACTCGTGCTGCTGCATTCTGGAGCAGTTGAAGAGGCTTGATAGAGTTAGCTGGAAGCCCAGTTAGTAGAGAGTTGCAGTAATCCAGTTTGGAGAGAACAAGAGCTTGAACAAGGAGTTGAGCTGCATGTTCAGATAAGAAGGGTCGGATCTTTCTGATGTTATAGAGTGCGAATCTGCACGATCGAGCAGTTCTAGAAATGTGGTCAGAGAAGTTTAGTTGGTCATCAATCGTTACTCCAAGGCTTTTCACCATTTTGGATGCAGTAATGGTTGCCCCATCCATCTGGATTGAAAAGTTATGGTGTAGAGTCGAGTTGGCAGAAACTACAAGCATTTCTGTTTTTGCGAGGTTCAGCTGAAGAGTGAATTGGATAAACTTAATTGGCCATAGTGTATGAGTGAATTTGTGTATGGATGTTTCCCAGTAATGGAAAAGGAATGAATGATCTGTTTTCGTCATTGATACGTCATTGAAATGTTTCTTGAGCATCAAATCTAAACGATGCTGAAACTTTTGAAAAACAGGATACAATTTCATTTTCAATTTCAAATGGATATAAAGAAGTTTTTAAAAATTATAATAACATTTTGCAATACTTTAAATTTTTATTTTTATTTTTAATACAGCAAAATAAATGCAGCTTTTGTGAGCTTAAAAGACTTATTTACATTTTTAAATATAATATTTTTAAAAATGTTACCAACCCCAAACCTTCGAAAGATGTTACACCTTTTCTCTCTTTTTGTCTGGGTGTATAAATATTAAAAAAAGTGAAAAAATTATTGCATTGCTTTAAAAAAAAAACCATACACACACAATATGCTTTGTTATTAAACTGTGAGTCAAACTGTGTGTGAGTATTGTTAATGTTTAGATGTGCTTACTCTCTGTCTTTAATTACAGGTGGTCCCTCAGGACTGTAAGATGACTGAGTATAAGCTGGTTGTTGTGGGAGCAGGAGGTGTTGGGAAGAGCGCGTTAACAATCCAGCTCATCCAGAATCACTTTGTGGATGAATATGACCCCACTATTGAGGTACATGAGGAAATTTACTATACTTTCACTACACTACAATTAACGTGAGATTGCGAATTATTTTAATTACGTTTTTAAATAATGGTTTTCTGCTAATATGTCACTCCAGTCTTTGGTGTCCCATGATTTTTCAGAAATCATTCTACTATGCTGATTTGTTGCTCAAGAATGTTTACATGTATTCTGTCATACATTTAAAGCTACTAAGGATTTCTGTTTCAGATAAAGGCTGTCCATTTTTTTTTTGGTAAAATTTTAAGTGTTTTCTGATGTTTTTGATCAATTTAATGCATTCTTGCTGGCTTAAAGTATTCATTTCTTTCAAAATAGCCCTCTCTCCCTCTCTCTCAAAGTTTTGACTGATAGTGAATTAGTGTACTTTTTTCGTACTTGACATTTAACAATTTAATGCATGACCACCTTTTGACATTTTTATTTGTTGTCTGCAGTGGTATAAAGTAACCATTTACAATAACACTTTAAAATAAGGTTGTATTAGTTCATGTTAGCTAATGCATTTACTAACATGAGCAAACAATGAGCAATACATTGATTACAGTATTTGTTGTTAGTTAACATTAGTTAATGAAAATACAGTTGTTCATGGTTCGTTCATGTTAACTGACGGTGTTTGGATTTTTGGAAATTGGGATTTTAACAATACATTAGTAAATGTTGAACCTATTCATTAATTTTTCTTTAGCTTAGTTCCTTATTTATCAGGGGTCGCCACAGCAGAATGAACCGCCAACTATTCCAGCATGTGCTTTATGCAGCAGATGCCCATCCAGCTGCAACCCAGTACACCCATACACACTCTCATTCATACACACACTCATATGCTACAGCCAATTTGGTTTACCCAATTCGCTTATAGCGCTTATCTCTTTGGACTGTGGGGGAAACTAGAGAAACCCAAACGAACACGGGGAGAACATGCAAACTCCACACAGAAATGCCACCTGGCCCAGCTGGGACTCAAACCAGTGACCTTCTTGCTGTGAGGCGACAGTGCTAACCATTGAGCCACAGTGCTGCCTAAAGGTTGAATCATGATTAATAAATGCTGTACAAGTATTGTTCATAAATAATTCATGTTAGTAAATACATTAACTAATGAAACCTTATTGTAAAGTGTGACCCAAATTACAAATACTTTACTGTGAGTAGTTTTTCCTCAGGAATTGTGTTTTACCAAGTAGTTTAAAAAATATGTACTTAGACTTTAACCTGAGGACATTTATAGGTCTGTATCTGTATTGTAAGGGCTCCTATTTTACGCCTTTTTACAAGATGTAAGATAACCCTTTGTTGTCTAAAGAATGTGTCTGTAAAGTTTCAGCTCAAAATACCCATCAGATTTATTGCAGCCTCCAGAATAATCCCATTTTGGTGTCTGCATACAGTGTAGCTGTTTTTGTAGCCTGTAGCTTTTAAATGCAAATGAGATTCTTCTCCCCGCCCACCATACTCACATGCGTGTCTGCTTTTCATCATGCGTTACATCAGATAAACAGCAGTCAGTGATAGAGACAGACTTGGATGAAGCTGAAATACAGCTCATTAGTCATAAATGCCAAGTTTGTTTAATTCATGTATATGTGGTGGAATTTATTCAAGCCTTTCTGAAATGATGAGTCTCACAGAAATGCCATTTGCAGCACACACACACACACACATACTGACACAATGCGGCTGTGGTGATTATAGCAGTTAAAAATTACATTTACAGTTAAGAATTACAATCTTTATTACAAACATGCTCTGTTTTAAAAACATTTTAAATTTATAAAAATCACAGAGTTGTAACATTTTAATTCCAGTTTATTTGCAAAAAAAAAATCTGTGGACACGTGTATGCATGTTATTATAGAAACATGGTGCCTGTCAGTCATTTTGTTGGGTGGTGAAAACCACACTCCTACGTCTCATTGCGGTGGGCCTCAAAATCACTGGGATTTGGATCCAATTTTAACGTCAACATTTTTTAAAAAAGAGACGTTTAGAGTTTTTGAGTTTGTTACTCCTACTATATCTACACACAGTTCTGTCCAAACAGCTTACAATCAACACAAAGTTGATTTTCATCATAGGTGCCTTTTAAAGGCTTAACTAGGTTAACTAGGCAGGTTAGGGTAATTAGGCAAGTTACTGTATAACGATGATTTGTTCTGTAGATATTTGAAAATAAATATAGATTAAATATAGATTAATCTAAATATAGATTAACATCTTTCCAAATAGTTTTTTTTAATTAAAAACTGCTTTTATTCTAGGCGAAATAAAACAAGACTTTCTCCAGAAGAAAAAATATTATCAGACATACTGTGAAAATGTCCTGTAGATTTACAGTGGCAATCTTGTCTTTCCCTGCAGGACTCTTACAGGAAGCAGGTGGTGATTGACGGCGAGACGTGTCTGCTGGACATCCTGGACACTGCAGGCCAGGAAGAGTACAGCGCAATGAGAGACCAGTACATGAGGACAGGAGAGGGTTTCCTCTGCGTCTTCGCTATCAACAACAGCAAATCCTTCGCCGACGTGCATTTGTACAGGTCTGAGAGCAGATTAAAGCCATTGCAGTTAAATTATTGGTTTTTAAGTTGTAGAAATTCATGTACATTACCCACATTCAAAGTTTCAAGTAAGAATTTGACATTAAATATAATTTTTCAGTACATTCATTCATTTCTTTCGGCTTAGTCCCTTTATTCATCAGAGGTCGCCACAGTGGAATGAACCGCCAACTTATTCAGTACATGTTTTATGCAGCGGATGCACTTCCAACTGCAACACAGTACTGGGAAACATCCATACACACTCATACACTACGGCCAATTTAGCTTATTTAATTCACCTATAGCACATGTCTTTGGACTATGGGGGAAACCCGAGCACCCGGAGGAAACCCACACAAACACAGGGAGAACATGCAAAATCCACACAGAAATGCTGACTGGCCTTGTCGGCGCCTATGGTGTAGTGATTAGTGCGTCGACACATGCACTTCGGTGCTCACAGTGACCCAAGTTTGATTCCCACCTCGAGGTCAAATACCAATCCCCTCATTCTCTCTGCTCCCCACACTTTCATGTCAATACTCTACTACTGTCCTGTCCATTAGGTGAAAACCCTGAAAAAATAATTCTAAAAAAATAATAATAATAATGAAAGAAGTGCCAACTGACTCAGCCTGGACTCTACCTTCTTTCTGTGAGGTGACAGTGCTAACCACTAGGGGTGTAACGATTTATCGTTGTACGATTTATTTCGATACAAAAATGTCACAATATGCATCGTGGCGTTGTGACGATTTGATTACGATATGACGTCCGTTTTCTGTTATTAGTTGAGCTGTTTGCACGTGAGCTACGTTCCACCTGCTGTCGCACGTGAGTTCAGATTGCAGCAGCAGTAATGTTAGCAGACCAAGATGAGTGGAGCTGAAATAGAGGATGGCCCATCCTCTCAAAATCAGACGTCTGGCAACATTTCGGTTGTACAGTCATTGCTTTAGACTCGTCCGCTTTTTGACACGCATACTGGGTCAAACATCCTAAGTTTTAAGTCTTCACAGTGATTTACATACTTTGCACAGCAACATGGATACCTCCTAATGGTGTTGAAAGAGTCACATACTGTATTTATAAGGTACAATTCACCCTAAAATATCATTCTGTCTTCATATAATGTTCCCGCCGCAAAATCACACATGACGTGAGCTGACCGTGAGCTGTTACTACAGAGGGCGGATGATAGACGCGCGCGTATGGCAAGCCGTTTTAGCATTTAAACCTTTGTTCTGACTATCCATAAATATATTTAGAGATATCTCTAATTATATTTTGACTAGTCATAATTATAATTCGACTAGTCAGAATGACAATTAGAGATATCTGCAATTACAATTGTACTAGTACGAAATCAGATTGGAGATATCTGCAAATATATAAGGACTAGTCATATTCCTCCATTGACTTCTATTGAAAAATATTTGCAGATATCTCTAAATGAGTTTTGACTAGTCACAATTGTAATTAGAGATATCTCTAAATGAATTTAATTAAATATGAATTAAATACCTGGAAATGTGGATTTTTTTTGCACACACAAAAAACGCAAGTGACCAAGCAAAGCCTTAAGCTATTACTGTTAAATTCAATTGAATAGAAAGCTTATTTTTTTGCACCTTTACTTAAATTGTTCCTTAATTTTGTCTCTGTCATTTCAATAATATTTTTAAGAAGTTTTTAAATTGTTCTATTTTCCAGAGACAGGCCTGTTTAATTTATTTTCTTAAAGAAGGTTCAGTTTAACAAGTTGAAACAAAAGAAATACATAAAAAATAGTTTACTTGGTAAAATTTGCATTTCAGTTTAATTTAAAATTTTTATTCCAAATATCGTGATACATATCGAATCGTGAACATTATATCGTGATACACATCGTATCGTGAGCTGAGTGTATCGTTACACCCCTACTAACCACTGAGCCACCACGTCGCCCTATTTTTCAGTTCAATATATGATCATTTTTTTAATGCTAAATATTTAATTTTTGTATCACTGATTGCTATGGTTTAATCTTTTTTTATTAGTGCTGGGCAAATATTAATCATGATCAATCGCATCCTGCATATAAGTTTATATATGTGTGTGTGTATTATATATATTTATGTATATGTGATGCACAGAAACAAAACTATACAAAACTATTTTGGTGCATAGATATTTAAATTTATTTATAATTTGTATTGTAAACATTATTTTTTATACCTAAATGTAAATGAACATTTTCTCTAATTAACGCATGCATATGTGTGTATGTGTATATGCATAACACTAGTTTTTATTCTATATTAATTAGGGGTGTAACGGATCACAATTGATCTGTGATCCATACGAATCACAACACACGTGACCCGCAGATATATACATTTTTTTTTACTTGTAGATTAATCCTAAATTTAAAACAGTTGCAGAGAGAGATCGCCTCCCGCATCATTCAAATCATGTGTATGAAAGCATTTTGGCTGTGCTGTAAAATATAATGATGACGGAAAAAGATGTTGTGCGACCTACCTAAATGCTTTCTTAGGTTGTTAATTAAAGGTGTTTTCTTTCACTGCTTGTTTAGCCTGCATTAATGCATTCAGTGTAAACCTGCACAATTAAACATTAAAAGATCAAGATCTCAATTCAAACCCGCGTAACATGAAGGATTAATGATTTGCATGTTTATTAATCCTTCAGAGATTCAGTATTTACACTTTTTTTCAGTTCATTACAAACAATTAAATAACACAGAAGTACTGGGAGAACAGTTTATAGTTCAGATATAAACACTAATGTTTATGGTAAAGATTAAAATCAGTTTACTGGAACTTGACACTGGTGAAAGCAATTACATTGGGTAACCAACAGGTGGCGACAAACAACCATCAAAATTCTGTCAGTGAATAGGTTTTTAAAAATGATCCACCTATAATGAAACATGAAGTTTCATGTGTGAATCGTTGATATATTTAATGAAAATTAATTTGATATGTTGTACAAGATTTCTGTATTTAGCATTATCAGCTACAGTAGCGAAGATCATTTTTTGTGTTGAATGTTTTCCTTTTTTTCAGCTGGTTTTTCTTGATTTTTATTTTCATTAAAATTACAGGTTTTAAGTTCTGTTTGTTAAAACCAATGGTTTTACAGTAATATTTTTGTATGAATTGAAAGCAAATGACATTGGTCTCCTTACTTTTTTGCTGATCTGAAAAAGGGTCCGATATGTGACTTAAAATTCGTATCATGATCCAGTCCATGAGATTTGTGATCCATTACACCACTAATATTAATATTGCCATTGGCACGCTAGCCCAGTATTTAGTGCGCTGACATATGGTGCTGCAGTGCTCCCGGCCTCCCAAATTCAAATTCTGGCTCTTGGACCTTTCCCAAACCTTTTTAAAGATGCACATATTTAATCTTTTGTGTGTGTGTGTGTGTGTATACGCAAGAATGCAGAATATTATATGTGCATACTATATCCATGCCACCAAAGTTTTTGTTAGAAAAATCAATAAACCCTTCTTACACATACATTTGCACTCATAGTTTGTCCACAAGTTTGCAACACTGACCCCAGACCATTGATTTCACATTCAGAAAGGAAATGGCATAGAAAGAAAAGGAACAACAAACTATTCAAGATGTCTCTTGTAAAAATGAAATATTACAAATTTGTCTTATAAAAAGGTGCATGTGGCAGCAGCTTAACAGCTTTTGTTTCATGAACAAAATATTATGATTAGGGCTGTCACAATAACCAATATATCGACTTCTCGCACAACACATGCACACGACCTCAATAATGTTTTGTGATTCGATATATATCGCCATAAAACCAATAATCTCATCTGGTCTCTATTGAAGGTGTTGGTGTGGTCAAAAAACTATAGTATTTAATATACATTACTATAGTATATTTTCCTGTGATGAGTATATGGCCTGTTCAGTGTCATGTGCTCTAAATTGACTTTGTTAAACATGTTACTTTTCTTCCTAGTGTTTGGTACCTTGCACTTTTTGTCAACATTTTTTGATTATTTGTTACGGATATGTACATTTTCACGTTATGATTCCGATGCCTGATTATTAAAATAGCTAATATTATGTGTTCTTTGAAAGAGTGTACTTCCATTATGTTGCTATTATGTTCATACATGCTTTATGCGTTCAACTATATGTACAGTAACATACACATTAAAAAATAGCCATATCTGGGCTTTATGGATGAGAGATATTGTAAATGTGATATATTTGTAGTATTTTACTGTCAGTAATGCCTTTAATTCTGTTATGTACATTTCAGAGAGCAGATCAAGCGTGTGAAGGACTCGGATGATGTTCCCATGGTCCTAGTGGGGAACAAATGTGATTTGGCAAGGACTGTGGACACCAAGCAAGCTCAGGAACTTGCCAGAAGCTACGGCATTGAGTTTGTAGAAACCTCTGCCAAAACCAGACAGGTGGGCAAAGACAATTCTGTCAGGGCTTCAGCGACCTGGGGTATTTGAAAGAGTGATTAAACATTTGTGTGGTTATTTTGAGGTTTGTGTGGAAATTTGAGCTGAAACTTAACGTAAACACTTTAGAGACGTCAAAGATTTATTTTACATCTTGTAAGGAGCACAATATTACGGAAGCGTAGAGCTGCCACCCTGGTAAAAAAAATCTGAGCTTTATCACGTTTGTACAATATACTTTTCACGTTCTTACAATATAATATCACGTTTGTACAATATAATATCACGTTTGTACAATATACTTTTCACGTTCTTACAATATAATATCACGTTTGTACAATATAATATCACGTTTGTACAATATAATATCACGTTTGTACAATATACTTTTCACGTTCTTACAATATAATATCACGTTTGTACAATATAATATCACGTTTGTACAATATAATATCACGTTTGTACAATATACTTTTCACGTTCTTACAATATAATATCACGTTTGTACAATATAATTATCACGTTCTTACAATATAGTATCACGTTTGTACAATATAATTATCACGTTATTTGCCGCCATACGTGTGCACAGATGATGATGTGCGCGCGCGGGACTTTTTTTCTCACGCTGGATCAGTTGAGCGTGCGCGTGAAGATCCCCTGTGCGCTCGCGAGCTGTAGTTTTCTCGCGTGTAGACCTGTAATCTTCTCACGGTTCACTTCTAAACGCGCGCAAACATCACCGCAATTAATATTGGCATTGATTTGCCGACATACCACGTCGACTCCTACGACAAACTGAAGCCCTTTGGAATCTGTATAAATGGAGCCATTGATGGGTTTTCGAGAGCTATGATTTGGCTTCATGCCTTTTCAACAAACAGTGATCCCAAAATCATTGCTAGTTATTTCATAGCAGAAGTTGAAAAGAGGCTTGGGACACCTTCCCGGATTTGCTCCGATCTGGGAACAGAAAATGTCACAATGGCAGACATGCAAAGATTCTTGCGAAGGAGTATGGATCATAACGTCAATAACTGTTTTATTACTGGGTCTAGTAATCACAATCAGTAGCTGCAAAATTTCCCCATGTCTCAATCCAAGCATAAAATAGAACTTAATTAATTCTGTAAAACGAGACATTTTCTCACGCTCTGATCGCACCAGGTAAACGTAGCCTAAGCAATAAAGTTTTCACGTAATAACGTGATATTATATTGTACAAACGTGATATTATATTGTACAAACGTGATATTATATTGTACAAACGTGATATTATATTGTACAAACGTGATATTATATTGTAAGAACGTGAGAAGTATATTGTACAAACGTGATATTATATTGTACAAACGTGATATTATATTGTACAAACGTGATATTATATTGTACAAACGTGAAGAGTATATTGTACAAACGTGATAAAGCTCAGATTTTTTTTTTTACCTGGGTGGCAGCTCTACGCTTCCGTACAATATAGCTCCCCTTTAAAGTGTTTGATAAATAAAAGTGACCAGGTGTAAACTATGAAGTGCCTCAAGTTTTCTTCTGTTTCAGTACCTAAGCTTAGCCTACAGCTTCATGAGTAGCATATATTATGTTGAGTAAACATCCTTTATAAATCCTGTAAGTTATGTTCTGTTTTCCAGGGAGTCGAGGATGCTTTCTACACCCTTGTCCGTGAGATCCGGCATTATCGCATGAAAAAGCTCAACAGCAGAGAAGACAGGAAGCAGGGCTGTCTGGGCGTGTCCTGTGAAGTCATGTGACTGCACTGTCTCCCTCTTTTTGTGTTTGTTTTTTGGAAGCAGTTCGTTAAGCAGGCAGCTGGAAGCCTCATGACCACCGTGTGCATGCGCAGATTTCGCCCTCTGCTGGCTGAAAGGGAATAATGCACAACTGGTCATCTTTCCGGGTTGGCCTGCTGTAATATATATAAATGAGGCCGATGGACATTACATGTTTTAACCGAGGCTTAGTACTTAGGTTTTCCTTCTTCCTTTGGAAGAGCAACTTAAAACGGGCATTGAGATTGGGCATTGGATGATTCTACATTCTCTTCTGACCCCTTATAAACGCGGGATCATCAAGCACATTGGCATTGAGGAAAATAAATAAAAATTAATATTCATGGCACATTTTATCCCAAAATCTGAAGGATTTAAATTTTTATTTATATACAATTTATCACATTTACCCTCATTCTTATTATAATTTAGCTATTTTTAATATTCTCTTCTTTTAATAGACATCAAATAAAGGCAAAACCTATTACTGTGATGCATAAAAATGAATATATTATTTCCTCATTAACATAATGATAATTGAGAAGGAAATGTGCTTAATTGCCAATCATCATTTGACATTAAAACACCACAATGGCAAAAATTCTAGACGTATACACACATATATATAATTTCCGATTAATTGTTTTAATTTTAGGATTATATTTGGAGCTGTTCTTTGCAGGGTGTTATGACCCGTAGAATGTTTTACAATACATCTGTACATCCAGAAGAAACTGTTTTCAAGTCATACACTTCAGGATTAGTATAATTTATGACTGTCATTTTCTCAGAATTTGTAAAGGCCTCAGAAGAGAACGAGTGAAATGCCCTTTAATCTTAATCCGCAGGTTCAATGCTCAGGAATACTGTGAACACAGAACTTCTTCTTCAAAAAAGTGTGGAATTTTTCTCTTCAGTTTTTTTTTTATTTGTTTGTTTTCAAGGTAGCCAAAGAGTTTTAGCATTTACCATTTTTAGATACATTTGCTCTAGAGTTTCACCTTCTTTGCTCTCAGATGATAATTGTATATATTGATATATAATACTTAATGATTTGGTTTAGATGCAGACAATTGGATTGGATTTTAAGCATAGGGGTTTGTTGGATTTTACTTTTAAGGGCCTTTTGAATCATGGTGCTGCTGGTGTTCATGCCAAATCTGCGTGCCGCCTTCTGTGTCCTTTATAGCATGACATCTTTAGCTCATATCAATGTCTTAAATCTTCCAACAAAAGAGTTTTTCTTGGAAGTGTAACGGATCAGAGTAAGGTTTGTTGCATTGTTTCCATGCCTGAGGTCTCCTCTAAAGAGCCGCTGAAGGTTTCCCAAGAAGTTGAAATGATCTTTCTTGTTGACTGTCGTGTTATTTATATGGCATTTGTCTGATACTGTGCCTGATTTCATTGAGAATGAAATCTGCAATGTGTTCTTGTTATTACTGCGGTTGCGTTTGGCCTTCTGTCCTCACACTAACAGAGGCAAGATGTTTGGTAGAAAAAACAGACTTAAGTTTGCCATTATGTTAACAAATCCTTTCTTTTTTTAAACTATATAGAAACTTGTTTTTTGTATATTTGTTTTACCATTTTAGCACACTTTATCAGTACCACAGACTATCTCTAATCAGAAAGTCATGTGAAAACGAGCATTTCATGTCTTTTGGGGGAGGGTGGGGGACTATACATGTGTAACAGATGTGCCTACCATATTACAAGAAGTTTAACCAGTAAATTAACTGGAATCTGACCATACTGTGTGTACTTGTCTGATGTTTATATTTATTTACACAGGAGCCAAACATTATGACCAGCTGCCTAATATGCTGTTGGGACTTTCTGTGTTGCTAGGATGGTGCTGATAAAAAACCTTGGACCCTGTAAAACCCCTGAAGGGGTCTTGAGGTATCTGGCACCAAGATGTAAGCAGCAGGGCCTGAGTAAGAACACATTGGACCCCGGGGCTATAGCAAACCCAAGGGCCACATTTATTTTTACTGACACCAATGTATCTTCCGTGGTAGGGCTGTGCGATTTGGGGAAAATATCTAATTGCGATTTTAGTTTTAATTTTTTTAACTGATATTTTAGTTAAAAAAGGAACTGAACTGATAAGATATTAACTAACTCTAGCTTTTATTCAAATTTGTTTATAAATATTCAGAAATTAAACAGTCATTTTTCTCTAGAGCAAACAGTAGTGAGTTATGGCATTAGTTCTCTTCTGGTGCCTTCATGATGTTTTTTCATATGTTGTAACAGCTGCAAACAACTCTGAAATTGTACTTTGCGGTTGCTAACTACTAGATTGAGTGTCACTGGCAATACGTTTAGTGTCTTGCTAAAAAGTCAACTCCTCATAGAGCCGCCTGTGGTGTTTTTTTTTAGGTGCTGGTTGTTGTATTTCCTTGTGTTGTGGCAACAATTCTGCGACAGCTCTTACACAGGACCTGTTTTTGTTCGGTGTCTGTGACTTCGAAACCACAATATTCCCATATTACCGACATGCTGTTTTTTTTTCTTTGATATGAATACATCTATTAACTCTTCTGAAGCAACAGATGCTATCATCCCAGTTCTCCACGCTTTCCTGTTTGTTTTGAATTCTATAGTCTTTGACTTAATTGGCTAGTAAGACTGTCACACACTGACTGCAGTCGCACATCTGCTCTGGGTGCTGCCTCTTGCCATTAGCTCAGCGCAACGTTACCAATCGCGATTCGATTAATCACACACACTATTCCGTGGTCTTTCGGATCTTATCATTTGTATTATTCTTATTATTTATAATTAGTAAATGTTTCATTTCTACTGTTAAATTTATTTTTGATTATATATTTTATTTTTAAAAGTATGCCTACCAGAATGCAGAATATATTACATTAATTACATAACGAACTTCATATTTTTATATTTTAATTCCCCATTGTTGTTTTTGTCATGGGGAAAAGTAAATATTCATTAAAATGTTTGCTTTCCAAAAGGTTCAGTTAGATTTAAGCCATAACCGATTCGGTTTACCTAAGATGATACTCCACATAATATCTAAACAACTTGCAAACAGTGGTAAAATGGTCATTTTTGTCCTATGATGAGCTTGAGTATTGAGATATCGGGGTGGCCTGGGGGGGAAATGGGATATCTGGTCACCCTATTGGCAGCTTAAATGAGCTATTCAAAATTCTGATTGGGCTCCAGCCGGGGCTGGATTAAGAACACATTGGGCCCTGGGGCTGTGGTAAACCCTAACCCCCCCCTTTATTATATTATTACCCATAATGCAACACCAAATTATTTTCTACAACAAAAACATTTATTATGGCTGTTCTTATTATTCATTTGCTAAATATTACTCTGCAGAGTGTAAAGGCACTGCTTCTGTTAATCCGGCTCTGGTTAGCAGCATCTCCCAGGTTTTGTAGTGTATGAGGTGGTATCAGTGTCAGGCACTGTACAGATAAGGCTCAGCCTGCGCAGTGCACATGCCCTTTTTTTTTTGGATATAAAGTGCCTCTCAAAAATGAACAGAAGTGCCCCCTGGTCTTCAGTTTGCGATTGCCCCAGTTTGTTGTTCTGCTGAACACAAAGGTATTTGGTCAAATATCAGTAACCAAACAGATCGTGCCACCCATTTATTACAATACTTCTTTATTTTTCCAACTTGAAGCTCTTTTGACTAGTAATTGAGTGGCAAGATCTGTGTGGCTATTGATATTTCTCAAAAAACCTTCCTTTTATTTTCAGCAAAACGAAGAAGTTTATGTAAATAAGACAGAATTTTGGTGTGAATTGTTCCTTCAATATTCAATTCAAGTTTATTTGTATAGTGCTTTTCACTAAATAGTTATTGTTTCAAAGCAGCTTTACAAAAGGTGAACATTACTATATTACAATTGAATTCAGAAAAGTTAGTTATTTGCTATTATAACTTAATTAGCTGCTGATTAATTAACTAGTAACTGATAGCTTTTACTCGTTAAAGTTATTATATAGAAGCATAGTTATACTGCAGTTATATAGTACAGTGTTTCCCAACCACGTTCCTGGAGGACCACCAGCGCTGCACATTATCATCTTTCACCAAATCCTTCACCAAATACACCTGATTCAGATCATCAGCTCATCCGCGGAGACTAAACGACCTGTAAGGGGTGTGAAAGACAAAGTAGACATCCAAAACATGCAATGCTGATGCTCCTCCAGGAACATGGTTGAGAAACACTGTCATAGTATATAGGTGATGCCATCTATATACTAATATGCAGGCTTATTCAATGGTCGACTGGTCGTAATGTTTTGGCTCATCAGTGAATGTATATGTATGTGTATGTGAATATGAGTACAGTTGCGTAATATCTCATCACTTGTCACCTGAAACTGTCAGCCAGTTAAAACTTAAAATAGAGTTGAACACACAGAACCAATCCCCTCATATCCAGTGCGGGAACACGGCTCCAGTTACACCAGGCAACCGCTGCTTAATATTGGACTGGCCCAGTGTCCGGCTACACACTTCCCCGCTACCGAGGAGCAGTGTCGGACCGGCCAGCTTTCCACAGGAAGAGTGATAGTGTCACGAGCCCTCAGCCAACATGCCTAAAGTCGCTGTGCCTGGTGAGTGTCCATTCACCACCTGCATTAACATATTGTATATCATGTCATACATATGATAGCATAAATAAATATAGATAACATAACTTAAAGTGATAGTTTACTCAATAGTTAAAACATGTTTAAAACCTATTTGACTTTCTTTCATCTGTGGAACACAAAAGAAGATTTTTTGAAGAATGTTGGAAACGGGTAACCATTGACTTTCATTGTTTCTCCTACTATTTAAGTCAATGTTTAAGTAATTTTTAGCTTTCTTTAAAATTCAGCAACAAAAAAACGAATGTTATAAAAGTTTGAAACCGCACAAGAGTGAATAAATAATAAGCAAATTAAAATTATTTGCGTGAACTATCCCTTTAATTGAGGAATATACAAACTGCTGCTTGGATGGTGTCTCTGAAAGTGTAGGGATGGGAGTGTTTGATTATTTCTGATCAACTCTTTGAAGTGTATACAATAGATGTGCTAGCCTCTATAAGTTTTGTTTTTGTTCTGGTGTTGGTTATATATGCGAATATCTTTAGGTACTTTTATTTAAAGATTACAGTAGCAAACGGTTGAACACCTCTGACATTTCATCAAAGGCGGTAGCAGAATGAAAATAGAAGCGTTACATTTCAGGCCCGCCATATTGCATTATTAACACCCGTGATTGATTCATTTGTGCTGTTTAGATAAATGACATCGAATAGGCTTGATCTTATTTTCATGCACACAGAAGTTCTCACTTGTTTTTGGCTACTGTTGAAGAGTGTTTGTTGGGACTCCAGCGAGGATTATGAGTTATGGCTTATTACAGTATGTGGAGGGCGTGCTTAAAAATGCAAGAGACCCTTTTTCTTGTCAGCAGATTCTAGCGGCTCAAATGTCCTGCTGGTTTTTGACATGCCATAACTCACTTAAAGTTTATTTTTACATTATAAATGTTTGTCCAGTAGGTTTTTAAGCTCCTGTGTGAACAGCTGTGGTAGTACAGTTACTTACACCTTGCAGAATGTGAATAATTATATATATTAATGTGTGAACTTGTGGATTAAAACACAGATTTTGCAAGGTGCATGTGCATTCAGACTGATTATGTCATGTTCTGTTGAGTAAGATGTTGGGTTGAGTTCAGACTCGCATTGCTAGACATGTTGCTTTCCATGTGCAAGCTAAGAATAATCTGAATTTGCAGACTGCGATTGGATATTAGTCGTTGATGTCACCAGGATTAAAAATAGAAACAATATCGTTTGGAGCAGGCTCTGACTAAGATAAATCAGCGGTATGAACAAGCAATTATTGGTTTCACACCCAATGATGTGCATTATTTTAGACTGATTTGCGTGCAGCCTTTATAACAGATGAATGAGAACTGTTTATTGTAATTTTACATGATTTTTATATTGTTTTATTTGATTTTAGCGAAACACAAGAATTTAAGCAAATAATGCCATACATTTTGAGAAAAGCCATCAAAATTCTGTCATTTTTGACATTTTAGACACTAGGGTTGCATGGTTTACCATTACTCTAAAAAAACTGCCGTTGCCACTGTCATTAACGCTCTACAAGAATAGATAATGTTGCATATGGAAAGTCACTAAAATGCTCACTTGTTTGTGCAACAATAGACCAGTTTGTTTTAATAGTCTGTGGACCCCTTTAAGGTTGCAAGTTTTCTGACATTTCAAACCCACATCTAAATTGGTTAATTTCTGTTCTTCTTAACTTGATTTAGTAGGTACAACAATCTCTTAAAAAGGATGACGCACAAAGTGTAATTTTGAATTGCTTTGGATTGTTACCTGAAAAGACTGAAAAAAAAACAATAGATGAGAAACCTCAAAATAGCAATGGGACACATTTAAACGATTTTTGAGCACTTCATATAGGGGAGTTACCAACCTACGTCACACGGATTCAACCGCGCATATCGATTGCAAAAAAAAAAGGCCGGCTGCAATAGCAAACATGTCGTGTTGTGCTGAAGGATGCCAAATTCAAGTCCAAAAATAGAAAACTTAAATTTTACCGTACACCACACTGCTTTTAATGCCAACCGCAGACGTCTTTGGCTAACAGTCACCATAAGAGCTGAATGGAGTGAGGACCTAATTAAAAATGCTTAAAAGTTCACGCTATGCTGAATCATACACATATATACATACACATTTTTGTTCGCAGCAATGATTTCAGCAAAAACAGTTAAATACGGTTAATTAAACTGCAGGCACTGAATGCTCAGAATGAAATGTAAAAAATGTAAGTTCACATACTCTGCGGTACAGGTGCAGTTCACTGTCCGAGTGCAGTCGTTTTACTTGTTGATTATTACCCAGGCCTTGTATAGCTCCCTCGTCTTTCATTGTCTTTGGCTAGGCAGAACCTCGGTTTTTAGCACTACAAAGTTTTTAATCTAGTAATCGTGGAACATCTATTTCATGCAACTTAAGTTAATTGACTAATCCAAATTGGCACCATAGACATACCCCTAGTAAGTAGTTATCTCTTAAAAGCAATCGCTATATGTTCATTATCTACAGCAGGGGAGTTCTCGAGATCTACCTGAGCTCAAACTCCCCTCTCTCCTTGCAAACGAGAGGGAGCCCCTGACTCGAGGATCTTATGAGCTCAGGGCTCTCCCCCGGGACAGCATGCCAAACAAGCTTTATAATCCATCATCAGCTAAGTGTGAACTCTTGAAATATATGATCTCAATTTATTTTGCTGTATTTCAGTAACCTAAAAGCATTTTCAAGCCATGCACATTCTTTTTTTTTCCTAAGAAATACAAACCTGAAAGGGTGCTATGCATGAACTACTATGGGAAATTTAGAAAGCATACTGCAGCACACACTGTATATGTAATCCTCACAAATTCCTGTGTCAACAGAATTTAGGCAATTAACAAATAAAATAAATGCTTTGTTTGTGTATGTTGTCGTTGTGTGTGACCGCAACTCTTTTTTTGCCCCTCTCCACATGAATCCTGCCCCATGTTACTAACCATAGCAGAAGAGAAGAGTAAGTATTGGCAGAAATCGAAGACGGATGATTGTTTGTGTATTGAAGGGGCGTTGAGCATGACCTGGTATGGGGATTTTAAAAAGCATCCCATACTGAAGTATCCAAAAGATATGCCCTGAATTTCCAGGTGGATACACTTTGTGCGATTTTTATTTATTTTTATTTCAGAATCTGAGTTATGGGATGAATATTAATTATTATTAAAAAGTGTTTATTTGTTTTGTGGTCATGATCCATGACATGGTGGATTTTGGTACCAGACAGCCACAATTGGAGCATTAGTTGTCAAAATTATAATGTATTTTCCTGTTTTAAGCTTAATTTAAGCAAAGTCCCATTAAGGCAAGTCATTTCACTCGATGGCCATCTTTGAAACACCTCTTGGGCAGTATGCTCAGGCATTCTGTCTGAATGGGGAAACATCGAATTCTCCAAAACCTTTTGCCAAGCTTAAAATCACGTAACATATTTGGAATCACCAATGGAATTAAACAACAACCGTCTCATAAGTTTAGTTTCTACATTCGAATCAAACAAAATTAGCATTTTTTTTTCAGGTAGTCAAGCTAATGCTCATGGACACTCGAAAGAAACAAGATCACGACATCAACCTCATTTATGACCGTTCAACATATCATCACCCTCTTAATAATGCTTCATGAGATTGTGCTGGTCTTCAGAAGTAATTCACAACTCGGTCTTGACGGTGAACCTCCTACAGAAATGACAGCGACTCTAACTTTACAAGTTTGTGGGGCAGTTGAGTAGTAGCTGTCATGTGATTTATGTTTGATAGGACGGACTGTACCTCGCATTCATTTTATACAGATTACAAAACCATAAAAACTTTTGTTTTTAAGTGTAGCTGTTTCATTTTAAGTGCAGTTTTCAAGTTTTATGTGGATAAATTTTTTATGTTTGTGAAGCAAATATTCACTGAGATTCCAGTGTGTTTGTTGACGACCAAACTGTCTTAAAAACACTCATCTGGTCCGAACATTACCCTGGAGAAACGTCATTATATAGTGACCAATGACTGACTCCTGTATAGGCGGGGCTTCATTCACCATATTGACGTTACATGAGTGACACGTCTTGTGTATTGATAGAAGTGAACCAGCAGACTTGGTTTCTATTTATTTTCCTATTAATTATTTTTTCCATTGGAATCACATAATACAAACTTTGATTCTAAATAAAATAAATTGAACAAAATTTAAGGGAAGATGAGGGAAAGAACAACAACATCATGAAGCATTACAAATAATACAATCAAAATTAAAATGGACTAAATATTTATTTTGGCATGCTCAAACTTTGTTTAAAGCACCTCTGATTGGTGGTGAAATCTGTAAAGCATCATGGGTAATGTAGTTTTTTTTAAATAAACTGAAACTAACAGGAAAAGGACATTTACAATCAATTAATCAATTTTAGCAATAGAAAATCAGCACAATGCCACTTCAGCTCTCAAAAGTCTTTAATATCACTTTTGAGAGCTAAAGTGGCAGTGTGACTATTTTCTTTTAATCTTTTGCTACAATGTTTATTTTTGATCGAGCACCTGTCTTCGATATTTTTTAGATGTCGCACATTTCTGTCTTTGCTTGAATTATATTTTTAACCACTAAAATAAAAAGTGAAAGTTTTTGCTTTCGAAGACAGGACACTTGGGACCAAAATCCTTCCATGATCTGTCATGGAAAAGTGAACAATAACAAATAATAGCATTTATGTAAAGAGAACATGGTATTTGTGAAAAACCAACACTATCTCACGGCAATTCGTAACTTTTTAAGTTAGTGGCTAAATCGTATGAAATCGTACGATCTCATTCGTACAGTTTAGTACGATTCGCTCACCCCTTAATGACGGTTGGGCTTGGGGGTGGGGTTTGATGCCACGCCTCCTTTTTAAAATCATACACTTTTGTACAAATTAGCCACTAAACTGACAAAAAGTAAAATACTTACGTTTCCTCGTGAGATCAGGCTGGAAAATCTGTTTGTCAAATGTCAAGCCTTGTTTATGTTCTTTTTTTGTCTATCATAAGCATGTGGTTTCAATATCATTTTTTCCCATTCAACTTTACCCATCAATAGTCATTTCAATATTTACATTGTTTTATTATGATATTACTCTTCATCATTACTCTTGCTCTACGTGATGCCTGCAATACTGAGTCTTTTATCATGGATTATTTTGTCTTATAGTCCGGCATGTGATTTCTGAAATGTCAGTGTTTAACTTACTAACTCAGTCTAACCTATAACCTCCTTCTCTTTTCAATGTTTCGGATCTTCCTCACTTACTCTGGGGGACATGAATGATCAGAAGGCAGTAAGTATAAAGGGACTCATCGAAGACCAATGAGAACATGCATCAGCGTGACAAGATCGTGGCAAAATGTCCATCTGTGTGTTTTAGTCATTTGTTTGTTGGGTGAAAGTGTACAGCAGGGTACAAAATTGTTGAGGAAAATGTAAAACAAAGAAAAGGAAGTTTTTTTTGTTTTCAGATCAATAATCGAGGAATTTTGTATATTGGTGTTTAACTAACATTTAAAATAAGAAAGTCTAAAAATGTTGTTCAACTTTGCACAGAAATGCAATTTGTAATAAAAAATAAACATGCATTCAACATTTTGTACCCCACTGTAGTTCATAAGCAAACAAGTAACATGTTGTACTTTTGGGATATCTGTGCATGTAATATTATAATCACCTACTGCACCCTTAAATAGAATATTTTATGTCATCAGATGTTTATTTTTCTAAAAATTACTCAATTGAATAAAATGTTTTGCTAAGAAAATGATATAAATATAGTGGAGGCATTCTAAAACAACATATAACTAGAGTTTTTTTTTTTTTTTTTTTAACATTTGCACTTGTATTGTTCTAATGCATGAAATGCAGGCCTCATTTTATCCTGTCTGTATTCTATTCAACATTTCTAATTTATTATGTTGTGGTATGAATTTTGTTCATCTCATGCACGCTGGGAGATTTTGATTAACTTCTTCTAGTGGTCAAAGTCACTAAGTAGTTGAGTCATTTTCTGGAAAAAGTGCATTACTTCAACCAAAAGCATGCCCAAGATCAACAGTGTCTCAATGATATATGACAACCAGTCAGATGTTTCATAGAATTTGGTTGTGTTTTACAGATTATGGTGGATTTTATATTTATTTGGTCTTACTTGATGCATCTTATCAGCTTTTGTGCTTTTTAAACCCACATGAAAAATATACTGTAGTAATTTATGAGTACTATAGTGTTTTCAACCAGTACTAGAATTTAGAACTATTTGTTGTTAAATGCTCCAGCATACTATATCTTTGTGAACTACTAAACTGTAATAAATGATGAGTATACTTTAGTTTTTTTTTCTGCAGGAAACTTTGTCATTGTATCACCCCAGCAACTATAGAATTAGTCATTTGAGTACTTTACTACAGTATGGTTCAAAACACTATAGTATTTACTGTAGGTTAATATAGAAGCCTACCTTTTCATTTTCATGATGTTCTTGTTTTGCATTTGTGCTCCTTTCTCCAGGAGTTAGCTCACCAGAAAAAAATTAAAATTATGTTATTAATTAGCTACTCACCCTCATGAAGTTTAAACCCTGGAAATCTTTGTTAGTCGGAGCAGAAATCAAGATATTGTATGTGGAATCTGAGATACCTGGACCTCCGACAGCAGAAAGGTACCAAAGCATCCTCACAATAGACCATATGACTTAAGTAGTCAATTGTAATATTATCAAGGTAAGGCAATACATACATACCACAAAAATAATTACTTATTTCAACAGTTTATTCTCCTTGGCGTCAGTATAGGGCGGTTAAGTACGCCTGTGCTTTGTTTCAATTAGGAAAAAAGGCGCGCGCGGGCATCCGGGAGGACGCGTCACTGACACAGGAAAAGGAACTGTTGAAAAACACATTATTTTTGTTTTATGTGGACACAAAGGTATTTTCATAACTTGATAATGTTTCGATTGAACCACTGAATGAATATGGTCTGTTTTGGGGATGTTTTTGGGCATTTCTTTTGCGATGGAGTAAGAGAGATCTTCACCTAAAATATCTTAATTTGTGTTTCGAAGAATTAAGCTTTACCAGGTTTGAAACGACACGAGGATAAGTAATAACATACTTTTCATTTTTGGGTGAACTTAGACGTTACTTACTTTAAACCCAGTGTGATATCCTCCATTTTGTTGTTGTCAGAGACGGATGACCGCACGCGCGCAATCGCAGAGCGTGTTTTTGCATCAGAGACCAAAGACGAGGATGTGCGTGAAGAGATCTCCCTGTTTGATGTGGCAGACGACTGTCCTATCCTCAACCAGGAGCTGGCCCAGCACGTAGCCGATCATGACGATGAAGAGAAGCGGTCAGTGCACATTACACAATTATCTTTTAAAAAAAAATCTTGTTTTGCTCAAGATTTTGACTTTTGACAGCAAATTATAGATAGCCTATATAATTTTGTTGTGATGTTGAATAGAGAGAAATATTTTATTAGTAACCTTTAGCATAGTCTTTGATATACTTGATCACACATGACAAATAAAAGGTGTCAAGCACTAAAATCAGCCAGTATTAAATGTGTTTATTATTGTTGATAACCTAAGTTCATATCCAAAAGTTGTAGTTTTTTTATAAGAGAGATAGGGGAAAAAATAGGGAAGCATTATTATTTATTTATTTATTTATTTATCATCATTATTAGTAGTAGTAGTAGTAGTAGTAACCTACAGTATGTTTAATTTATTTACTATTTTAAACGACAGTACAATTTTGAATTTTACAAGTTTGAACAGATTCATAAAATATTTGTGGTGTTGTACTGTACACCTTTTCTTAACATTTCATATTCCTTTATTCAAAAGGTCATATTTAAAATTCCTTCTCAATTTTTAGAAAAACAAATCAATTTGCCAACATTGTGAGAGTTTGTAATACACTGCAAAAAATTATAGTTATAAAAAAAACTGATTAAAAACCTGTTGCTTTAAAAGCAGAAGTTGACTTTAATAAAAAAAGAGTAAACCCATAAAAAAATTTAACAGTTAAGCTGACATAACAATTTTTATAATTATGCACATTGTTAATTTTCTTAATAATTTTAAGGCAACAGGTTTACTCACTTTAAGATAGTTAACTAATCATTTTAAAAGCAAACAATTTGCTTCCTTTAGTAAAGCAGTCAACTAATCCCTTTTTTTTTTTTTTTTTTTTGCAGCGAGACAATCAAATCCAGAAAAAAATATGCAAAAGATACTAAAATACAATATTTCAACCTCATAACTAAAAACAAAATGAGGGACAAAAAAGAGCAAAAGAATATGAAGTAGAAGTGTTTAATTTACTTTTCAGCTGACTGTTTGTTTTCATTCTTGAAAAAATGTATACTTATAACTAATCAAACTTTATCTTTTACCAAACCCCACGCAGTAAGAAATATCTCAGCCGCTCTCACCCCGTGCTCGAGGACAAACCAACTTATTTGGAGGTCCCTCATTTCCAGAGAGTGTCCATTACTGGTGACTATGCTGCTGGGGTACGTTTCAATTTATGTGTATTAGGAACTGACTGGGACATTCAGATGCTATGCAAAGTTTTGATTTACATACTGCTTTTGATCAAAAAGGAAAATTTTGTTGGTAATTTTTGCTCCTAATCCTTGAGACCTTCATTTATTTTTGTAACACAAATAAAGATATTTTAGATGAAATCCAGAAGCTCTCTGATTCTTAATAGACAAGTGTCCCGGGATGTTCAGTGAAGGAACCCCCCAATTTTTTTTTTAAACAATCAATGTGGTTTCAGTGGTTTGATCGTAATCATATGAAGCTCCAGTAACACATTTGTACACCAAAAACACTGTAAAAATGACTGTTTGCCTATCTCTTTCATGGCAGATTAAAGGGATAGTTCACCCCAAAATCAATTTTTCCTCATCGCCTTTTATTTTTTTATAAATCAATTTAAGTTCCTTCTGTTGAACCCAAAAGAAGATGTTTTGAAGAATGCTTTAAACCTGTAACCATTGGCTTTCATAATATAGTTTTTTCCTTCTATAGAAGTCAATGGTTACAGGTTTCAGCTTTCTTCATAATATCTTCTTTTATGTTTAACAGAAGAAAGAAACTCATAAAGGTTTGTAATCGTGAGGCAGAGTAAATAGTGGGTACATTTTTGGGTGAACTTTCCCTTGAAGGTGTGTGTTTACTATAAGCAATACAATGCTTTCCTGACGATAATGGCAAATTCAGTCATTTATCCAGGATTTTTTTTGCCCACTTGTTCTTCAAGCTCCATATGATTACAATTGAACAACCGAAGTCACATTGAATATTTAGAGAGCATTTTTGGCTTCTTTTCTGGACTTTGCATGTCTCTTGATTGCGGCATGAGAGAGCTCTCACAGATTTCATCTAATTTATTGTAATTTGAGTTCTGAAGATGAACGAAGGTCTCAGGGGATAAAAACAAAATAGAGCTGCACAATATAATTAATGTTACCACGATAATAGTATATGCAATATTCATATCGAAAGTTATGTAAAATGACTTTTATATAAAGTAATATAAATATAAATAATATTTATATAAATTACTTTTTAGGGATGCGCCAAAATGAAAGTTCTACCAATTATGTGCTGTTCTGCTATAGACTGATTTCATGCAGCCGCCCTTTTAAACAGTGTCGAGGCTGCGGTGGGATGGAACCAGGAAGTATCGCCTGAGTCACAAAGTAATGTTGTGTACCTGGCTGTATATTTTATTAGCGAAGAGAAAGCGACATAAATTTATACTTTCGCCGCCTTCCGAGTGGCCCGAAGGTTCATTCTGAATTGAAAATGAAAATAAAAAGGGATATTGCACCTAATTTTTCCAAAGTTAAGGGAAATGGCACTAGTTAGCTAACGTTTTCTTTCCCAAACACATGTTTTAGATGCCAATTATCAAACTCAAGTTATTGAACTGATTTTTCCACTATATTAGACTTGTCACGATACAAAATTGGTACTAAAATAAAAATAAAAACTACCATTTCTCTTTAACATTTAAGCACTGTTGATGGCATTCATAATCAGCTCTAATTTGCCATTGTGTTCACAGGTGCTCAACAATAAGGACTGTGATTGGCCGGGAAGGTCATCAGTTCACTGCACTTCACAATGTTTACCGAGTGCAAATACAGACGATGGATTCGCTGATGAATCGACTGATCTTCACGGCTTTAAAACGCTCCAATGTCTTTGTATCTGTGTTTGCAATTGGTGAAGAGCGGTGAGCTGATGACCTTCACAGCCAATCACAGTCATTTCTGTTGAGCACTGGTGAATACCATGGCAAATCAGCTGTTTACGAACATGCTCAGCGGTGCTTAAATGCGGGAAATGGACGTTTTAAAAATTTTTGTACTAGGACAACATTATTACAGACAAAACGAGGATGTGCTACAGAGGACTGCATTGTTTTATCGCTCACCGGGTTACATAGGCTGAAGCAGGAAACCCCCCAAGGTGTTTCCCTGGTGCTATGAACTGAAGCCCAGGAGGACACTTAAGCGTATTACTCTTAAAGAGATTGTGATGTTGTTTAATGCCTAATATTCTTTTAATTGCTTAAATTGAACTTAACTGAACAATATTAAAGTGATGTTTACACCATATATGCACTTTGAAATCGCGGCAATAGCTTGAGGTTTGTATTCCTCAGCATGATGTTGCAATGTTTACAGTGCTGATCCTTCTGGGTTGCTTCCCACCGCAGCCTCGCTTTTGGGTTTTAAAAATGGCGGCCATGTAAAATAAGTGTATACTTCCGGGTTTCTTTCCACTGCATCCTCGCATTCATGTTTTAAAATTGCGGCCACGTGAAATAAGCATATTGGCTAGAAGGTGGACCTAGAGCTGAAAGCATATAATAGTGGGAGTAGACAACCAGACTCAGAATATCTGCCCAGGTTTTTACTCATTCGTAGTTTCTAAATGTTTGAACATTGGTCATTTTTTAGATCCGAAAAATGTATTATATCCTAAAAATATCCATTATTATTTGTTATTTCAGTATGATAATTTCATAAATAAAAGTTTTTTAAAGATAATAAAATTGGTTAATAATAAAAATGTTACATTGCAAAAAATTGCAAAACCCGTGCAGTCCTAAAACAAAACGAGGGTGAGGAATTAATAACAGAAATGTAATTTTTGGGTGAACTAACCCTTTAATGCACACTCACACTGTTGCTGTGCATTTGGGTTTATTTTTAGCGCATATTTCTTGTATCTAAAAGCCATTTCGATGCACTGCACATACACTGGCCTTCTGCACAGAATCACACCCTTATTCACCAAACTACAGGTGACCATGGATGACTTCGAGCTGGCCTGTAAGGGTCTGTATCGGGCCCTGACTATCAGAGAGAAGTACATGAGAATGGCCTTGCAGAGATTCCCCAACACTCCATCTCAGTTCTTACGCAAGATTGAAGGAGAAACATGGAAACCTGAAGATCAGGTGCTTCCAGGTAATACGGCTATACCATAATAAAAATATGTGAAGAGTTTAATGGAAAATTATTGGACTGGATTAATGGAATATGTTGTAATCACTGTGCGAATTATACATTGACCATCAGGGGGGTCAAAATTTTTCGGTTAGTGTGTGTAATACATGCTTCAGTCATTTATGTTTTTTTTTTTTTTTTTTGCATCTATATTGTTAATAAAACATATTTTAGTTTTCAGGGTTTTCAGGTTTCAGCGTTTTGAGGGATATTTAGAGTATTCTGACCTACACTTTTCTCTGATTAGCTCTTTCAGATGTTACTGTAGGTCAGACTACAAACATTATGCATCTAACTTAACTTTACTTTCAGGCTAAATTTAAATACATACAACTATTTTACGCAAAAACAAAGTCTCGTAAACCTGATGTCTATCGGTGCTCTAGATCTTCCAATTATAGACTTTTTCCTCAAGTAGACTGACTGGCAGGATTATGCATTCACAATGGTTTCAACCGTTATAGTGGGTCAAATGTATATTTATAATATCTATTATTGTAACTATTAATATTATTATTTAAAATACATAGAGTGAATTATTTCTCGGTATTAAATAACTGACCCCCACCCCCATCTTTTCTAATTATTCCTTAAGTGTTCAATTTAACACATTTTTACTCATTTACTCGTTTTTAATCATTTTAATTCTTTGTTGTTGTTTTTCTTATACTTGTGTGATTATTTTATGATTCTTTTAATCCTCTTGTTTATGTAAAGCACTTTAATTTGCCATTGTGTATAAAGTGTGCTACATAAATAAACTTGCCTTGTCTTTATTAGGTTTTTTAATCTTAAAGGGTACCTCTTATGCCCCTTTTTACAAGATGTAAAATTAGTCTCTGATGTCCCTAGTGTGTGTGTATGTAAAGTTTAAGCTTAAAATACCTCACAAATTATGTTTTATAACTTTTTGAAACTGCCCCTTGTAGGCTTTGATCCTATAATTGTGTGATTTTGGTGATTGTCGCTTTAAATTCAAATGAGATTGTGCTCTTTTCAAAATTGGGCCGAGCTACAAATGCCTATGTGTAAGCATCCGATTTAAAAATGAGACTAATACTAATGAGGGAGAGATTGTCACTAATTCCCCCCTCTGATGATATGTATAAAGGAAGAATGTTAATTAAAGTGTTTCTGCAGGCTGTTTTTATAAAGTGAGATTACAAATAAATTATTTAATACATTTATGCTATTATAAGCTGCTTATATACTTATACTTATAAACTCCTTTAAACCCCTTATAAAAGTGATTTTTGCATAATAGGTCCCCTTTAACCCTTTACCTGCTCCACCAAGAAAAAAATGTTTGGATTGCATTTCTTAACTCCTGTCGCTAGTTAATACAATCAATGCATTTTTTTCAACACATCCCATAATTTTTAAAATATCAACTTCTATCAATTGGTTGATATGTCGGTTTATGGTAAAACTACGTAATTAATGCATATACTATGAAAAATCTGAAAATGTGAAGTGTAAAACCAATTTATTAAAAAAAATAATCAAAATAAAACATTTGTGAATGCTAAATCTTCTTCAAATTTTGAAGTATGCTGTATAAAATATTTCAGATTCTTCTTTAAATTTTTTTTTTTTACACAATAAAACCAAAATCAAGTGTAGTAGTGCAACAGGATTATGTTTGTTAGATTTTTATTTTTTTATTTTTTTGTAAACCAACATTGCTGTGTGTGTGTAAATAATTATTTAAAATGGACATTCATTAAATCATTAAGACAGTAAAACTATGGAAGACCATTTTGAAGAGTAGGCTTAATCATAAATAATAATAATAATTTTATCTGGAAAACATTCTAGAATTAAGGAATCAGATCTGCTTTTTTTTAGAATTGATTTCAAACACTAATGTTCAAATTATTTTTTGACAAGTTTGGGTAACTGAAAAACTGGAAAATAAAAATTCATTAAGTCACAACAGGCCATCTGATCATTGTTGTGTTGCAGTCTTCACCCCTCTTCCTAAACCCGGCGAGGATCCTTTCTGCACAAAGGATTTCCCTCCTAACCTCGGCTACGTTGCTCGTATGAAGGATGGTGTGATCTACGTGTATAAAGACGCAGCTGCTGCTGATAAACACCAGCCGCTGAACCACCCCGGTCCAGACCTGGCCACCTTCATCGACGACATGAACTTCCTCATCGCCTTGATTGCTCAGGGCCCAACGTGAGTTTTTGAAAGCCCTGCAGTTGCTGAATTTAAGGTCTGTATTATATTATGACATTTTCAAATTCAAGTCACCATCAGGTTTTTAAAAAGAATGCATGATTATATTATATTATATTATATTATATTATATTATATTATATTATATTATATTATATTATATTATATTATATTATATTATATTATATTATATTATATTATATCATATTATATCATATTATATTATATTATATTATATTATATTATATTATATTATAATAAATTATATTATATTGCATTATATTATATTATATTATATTATATTATATTATATTATAATAAATTAAATTATATTATATTATATTGCATTATATTATATTATATTATATTATATTATATTATATTATATTATATTATATTATATTATAATAAATTAAATTATATTATATTATATTGCATTATATTATATTATATTATATTATATTATATTATATTATATTACATTATATTATATTATATTATATTATATTATATTATATTACATTATATTATATTATATTATATTATATTACATTATATTATATTATATTATATTATATTATATTATATTATAATAAATTATATTATATTATATTATATTATATTATATCATATTATATCATATTATATTATATTATATTATATTATATTATATTATATTACATTATATTATATTATATTATATTATATTATATTACATTATATTATATTATATTATATTATATTATATTATATTATATTATATTATATCATATTATATCATATTATATTATATTATATTATATTATATTATATTATATATTATATTATAATAAATTATATTATATTGCATTATATTATATTATATTATATTATATTATATTATATTATATTATATTATAATAAATTAAATTATATTATATTATATTGCATTATATTATATTATATTATATTATATTATATTATAATAAATTTAATTATATTATATTATATTGCATTATATTATATTATATTATATTATATTATATTATATTATATTACATTATATTATATTATATTATATTATATTATATTATATTATAATAAATTTAATTATATTATATTATATTGCATTATATTATATTATATTATATTATATTACATTATATTATATTATATTATATTATATTATATTATATTATATTATATTATATTATATTATATTATATTATATTATAATAAATTTAATTATATTGTATTATATTATATTATAGGTCAGTAAGATTTTTATTGTTTTTTTAATTGTTTGTTTTATTGTTTTTCTTCTATACTCATTAATGCTACGTTTATTTGTTCAAAATTACAGAAAAACAGCAATATAATAATATTTGTTAAAATGTCATCCTGAATGTGTTGACTGTGCTCAAGAACCATTTATTATTATCATTAAACTTTTATTACATTAACATGTTAAAAGTCTTGTCGTGTCAAATTGTTTTGACGACTAGATATACACAAGCTTCTTAGATGCAAGTAAAAGCATTTATTTTTAATACCTTTTGTAGCAATAATTTAGATTACAATACAATACAGTAGACTATTTATTTATAAAGCACATTTAAAAGCACCCAATGTTGACCAAAGTGCTGTACACAGGAGCACTAAAGACAGAGAGAAAACAGAATATTAAAGAAAATGTTTAATAAATAAAAGCAATAAAACAGTGATCAAGAAGTATTAAAAGAGAGAGAAAATAGATAGGTCTTTAAAATAGACTTAAACACAGTGGAGCGTTCCAAAAATTAGCACCAGCAACTGCAAACATGGTAAAGTCTAGATCGAATACGCGGCCGGCCGGAAGTGTCTTATGCACATCATACATAGCAGGATTTTTTTTGACACTGTATAACAATAATTAATATTTTTAAAGTACTGTGACGGTTGGATTTAGGCTTGGGGTGGGGGTAGACCTTACTAAAAATACAATTTATTGGGTAATTTAATAGATACTGAAGCATAAATGATACTTGGTACAACTACTGTTTTTACATTACTGTGACGGTTGGGTTTAGGGTTGGGGTAGGCGTTTATAAAATACAATAAAGGGGAAATTAATAAATAATATAAATAATCCTCGTTAACATCCGGCCACAATTATATCCAATCTAGCAACAAACACTCGATCATCTCGTTTTTTACGGCGTGTTCTAGCACAGTGAGTAAATTGAGATCATTAGATCTCAATGATCGAGAGGGGGTATACGGACAGAGCAAGTCTGGAAGGTGCTGAGGGGAAAGATTATTGACGGCTTTGTATAGTAAAACTATAAATAATTTTTATAGTGAAGTGCAGAAAAAATTGGAGCTACTGACTCATACTTGCGGGTGCCAGAAAGTGGTCTAGCTGCTGCATTTTGTACCAGCTGCAGACAAGAGAGAGAAATGCCATAATAGAGAGAGTTACAGTAATCCAGACGAGTTGTTATGAAGGCATGAATCACTGTCAAAACTTGCGTAAAGGAAAATGAATGAATGAACTATTATGTTTAGAAATGTGTTGAAAAAATCCTTGATGTCTGTTAAACAGAAATTGGGGGAGAAATTTACAGGGGGCTAATAATTTGGCAACTTTTACGTTCTTGAAGAATGTTGATGTGCATTGTTCCTTTTTTAAAAAAGAGGATTAATTATGCTGTTGATTTTCTTGCTGAAAATCTCAGTGTCTTTTCTCCCTCAGAAAGACCTACACTCACCGCCGCCTGAAGTTCCTCATGTCAAAGTTCAACGTGCATGAGATGCTGAACGAGATGGAGGAAATGAAAGAGCTGAAGAAAAATCCCCACAGAGACTTTTACAACTGTAGGAAGGTGTGATTCCAATCAGCCACATCATTTATTAATTTCCAGCTAATTTTCACAGTCATTACCGTTGTTGTTGTTGTTGTTATTGTAGGTTGATACTCACATCCATGCTGCCGCCTGCATGAACCAGAAGCATCTCCTCCGCTTCATCAAAAAGTCCTACCGTGTGGATGCAGATCGGGTGGTGCATGTTTTGAAGGGCAAAGAAGTGACCCTGAAGGAGCTTTTTGCATCTCTTAACCTGCACCCTTATGACCTGACTGTAGACTCCTTGGATGTGCACGCTGTAGGTATCATACAACACATACATATTCATTCATTTATACACATACAACACATCCATGCAGCTTCTTAGTGCCTTCCCAACTAAAATGGGAAGAATATGGGTTTAGGAGGATTATATTTCACCACATATGGTTTGGAATAGAAATAACTGTTTTTTATGATATTATTTACGAAACAGTATTACTTGACAGTTGGCCGCTAATTAAAAAAAACAATATTTCTAGTAATGCCTGAAATTGTCACATGGTTTAGTGTGATAATCAGCTTGCAGTTATGTAAATATGTAATTGTAAATGCAGTACTGTGATCTGTTTACATAAGCAGCTCTCGGAGCAACTCAACTAAATAATTATCTCAAATATATATATGTATGTGTATATATACAGCGCTCAGCATATATAAGAACACCCCTCACAAATAATCTTTTAAATTCATGTTTTAATAGGAAGCTTTACAATAATATATTTGTGCATATACATTATATTAGTCAGTACTGAAGCCAAATCTTGAGCTCATCTAACAAAGTAACTTATGATAGCAGTCCAAAAGTAGTACACCCAAATATATATGTTATAGAAAAATATTAAATAAAAATGAATAAATAAAAACAGCAAAAATCAAGAGAAGCTAAACATTTTTTAAATTTAGTTGATATTTTGTAGCTTGTAATTTGTTTTTGCAATATTTTGCTTGCATTTGATGTTATTATCTTTCAATTTTTAAATGCGTTTGGGGATTAAGATATTATTTTAATAAATATATCTGTTTAACATATGTGTTTTGTTTAAATGCACCAAAATACATGACTTATATTCACTGAAAAATGGATACAAAAATTATAATTTTTAAAATTGGGTGTACTCAGTTATGCTGAGCACTGTATATGTACCTGAAAATACAACATGCAACTGTGTTCATCAGAGGAAAAGCATTTTAAAAGAGAAGAACCTCAAATAAGAAATAATAATAATTTAAAAAAATAATAAAAAATGCCTTTCAATGGCTGTTACAAGTATTTATGGCTGGTAAAATTTCTCATATAACCAGCTATCTTGGTAGATATGACAAAGCTTGCTTTAGGCCCTGTTTACAGCACTTAAAAAAATTACCTATTTAAAATGAGCTGAAACAACACAATTCTTAACTTTTTTAGGAACCACTCAATTATTTTATGTTCAATAAACTTAAATTTGAACAAACCATAAATGTGCTGTATGTAAGTGTTTGACTCTTCTAAAGTATAAAAATGCCATAATATGTTTGCTGATATTTAAGAAACACGCCAAGTGGACATCTGAAAAACAATGCTGAAAATGTGCGTGCTGGAATGCTGTCTTTGATTTGGTTATTTTAACCCACCCAATGTCACTTTAGGCCAATTATATTTCAGCACTCCGGGTTGCCTTGCTGGAAAATTTAATTTGTGTATTTCATTCATTCATACAGTAAGGCTAATAAAGCATGCGTCCGTGACCGAAATGCGACTTCAGATTGACAGAAGCAGAGTCCGAAATGAGACGCAATTTCAGAGTTCCACATGATGGAATTATAAAGATTACAAAAGTAAACATTAGATGAGAAAGTTACATTGTAGCTCTGTGTCCTAACAGCATGCTACGTCATGAGATTTGCACTGATGAACAGTTTGGCTGTTTGCACCAGATGAAACACAACTGAAATTTAAATACAGAAGCACAGAATTGTGCACTTACTCCAATGAAATGGTGAGGTTTATAATCTAATTAATACATATTAAACCACTTTAACATTATTATATGTGCATGCTGAATGATTTGATATTTGTTTTGTAACTTGGCTTCCGCTGAGTCCCAGTTGTAACATTCAATTTCACACGGTTTATTTTATTCAAGATCTGAGGTGAAACTATCTGCTGTAGTATGGCAATAAATGTCATGTAAAATGGCATTCAAACTCACATTATTATAAAACACATGCGGTGTACCTGAGGTAGACATTGTTCATCCTGTTGTTTACCTGTGAGAAATAGAAGCCGTTGTATTGGTTAGGACAAAAACCAGGTACACTCACGTCAATCTGGCAACCTACGCTTGCTTAGTTTTGATCCAGGAATGCAATACCTAGTTCAACCACTGGGTGTCAAACTTACTGCACCACCTTAATCGATTCGCATTGGGATGACATGAAGTGATTGTGTGGAACCCACAATTTTTACAATGAGCATTATGCCCTGCTCTTTATGCAGTTTTAATTAGCTTTATAATTAGACTGGGTTTGGATACAAAACCCGGCCATGCTTTGTATCCTCCGCTTTTTTGACATGTTCTTAGCACTCATAACTGCTTATAAGAACTGTTATTTGTGATGATTGCAGAGTCATTTACAGTTTTCCCTCGCTCGACTTCATTCAGGGCAGACAAACCTTCCAGCGTTTTGATAAATTCAATGCCAAGTACAACCCCGTGGGTGCCAGTGAGCTGCGTGATCTCTACATGAAGACTGAGAACCACATATCTGGAGAATACTTTGCAACTATCATTAAGGTATGACTCGGATGAACCATTGCTCTGCTCATTTACCCTAACGGAAAACCAATCAATCAGCTGTAATCTCTGTAATCTTGCAGGAAGTTGCTAGTGACCTGGAGGATGCCAGATACCAGTACGCAGAGCCTCGTCTGTCCATCTATGGCTGTAACCCTAATGAGTGGGCTAAGCTTTCCAGCTGGTTTAACAAGCACAGAGTCTTTTCCCCTCATCTCAAATGGATGATTCAAGTGCCCAGAATCTAGTATGTGAACCTGTTTCTCTTCTCATTACCAGAGCCTGTTTACACCTGGTGTAGAATGGCAGTTTTGTTAATCTGATCACCAGTATGTTTCTCCATATATACTGTAAATCAGTTGTAATTCTGTCCATTCTTAAAAGTTGAGTTAGATTAGTGCTTTCACACCGGTAGACTGATTGTTTTGTTCCATTATGTTGGGCTATGTATGAGGCTATGTTTGAGTGACTAAAACTTAATGTCTAGCCAGCGTCTAAAGACAACATTGTTTCGAAGTCCAATACTGACATCAAATGACATTGATATTTGGTTGATTTTAGGTTGTGTTAGAAAGTGACCAAACATCTTAAACCAACATCATATTGACGTCAAATACTGACATTTATTCGTCAGGTATGGCAAGTAAAATCCAACATCTGATAGACATCATATTGGTAACGTTCACAAAATGTCAAGCTGTAACATCATTAGACGTTGATATTTGTTGATGAATTTAGGAGGGACATTGACATCGGCCATCTTGTCATCAGTGACATGCATCTAAACCAGGGGTGCTCAACCCTGTTCCTGGAGATCTACCTTTCTGCAGAGTTTGGCTCCTACCCTGAATAAACACACCTGAACCAATTAATTAGGACCTGAACGCTGCTTGATAATTACAGGCAGGTGTGTTTAATATGGGTTGCAACTGAAATCTGCAGGAAGGTAGATCTCCAGGAACAGCGTTGGCCAGCCCTGATCTAAACAGTCTCTGGGTAAATGCATGTAAAGATTTTGGATCTTCTTAGACACTTTTAATGCTTCCTAACAGTTTGCTGCAATTACAAATCACCCATGTCTTGAGGTAGTTCATTATGATGCGATTTAACTTCAATGTGAGATTTGATTGGACAGGATCACAGGACTGATTCTTCTAATCCCCTTAGACAGAAAAAACAAAGTAGTGACTGCAGGTTGAAGGAAAGTAGCGGAGTAAATGTACAGATACTGCGGTGAAGTTGTTCTCAAGGGAAAGTAAATTACTAATTTTTAAAACTACTTAGTAAATTACAATTCCTGAAGAAAAACTACTTAATTACAGTAATTTAAGTATTTGTAATTTATTACTTTACACCACTGACTAACAGTTCATGTTTTCTTTTAATTCTCCCTTTAGCGACATTTTCAGAGGCAGGAACTTTGTGCCACACTTCGGAAAGATGCTGGAAAACATCTTCCTCCCTGTTTTCCAGGCTACAATTGACCCGAACTCCAACCCAGAGCTTAGTGTCTTCTTGAAGCATGTGAGTGAATCTGGCTAATAATGTAATAGAAACACTTGAATCAAGAGAGAGAGAAGAGAAGTTGTCTTTTGGTATTCATAACTTTTTTAAATCTTTTAAAAGTTCTAAAGGGTTTTTAATTTCTTTATTAGTAACAACAAGTATGCAAAAAGGATACATTAAAATGATCAAATCATTACAGTTAGAATTTTGCTAAAGATTTCTAATTTAAATAAATGCTGTATTTTCGAGCTACTCGCAGTTATATTCATGAGTTTATTCATTGTATTCATCAGAGAAAGCTGGAAAAATTATATCATCAATTCCACATTTTTCACCACGTTTCTCAGCATTGATGATATTTTCTACCAAATCAGCTTGATCAAATCTCAAATTGATCAAATCAGATTGATTTATGACAGATTGCGACACTCGATGCTGGAGTAATGATGCCGATTTATTTTTTCTAATATTATTTAGTCATGAATTCTACATTTTTCAGCATTGATATTTACTACCAAATCAGCATATTAGCTTGATTTCTGACAGATTGTGACAGTCAAGACTGAAATAATGATGCTGAAGATTAGTTTTTGCGGTCATGGCAATAGATTGTTTTAAAATGTATTTAAAACATTTTAAATGTGCATAAAGCCAGATTTATCCTGGACAATAAATCAATGTATTTATTATATAACACACTTATGTTGCCATAAATGAGTAACTGTGTTGAAGAAATAGGTATACTGTGTTTGGGGAAATACATATAAATCTAACGTACAATCCTTATGTACAATGCAGAAAAAAGTCATTAGACTGATAGAAAATGTGGGGTATTTGGAGCATACAAATCCTTTATTTTTTAATTTAAAGATGCTTAAGTTTAGGGATTTGGTTAAGTTTAAAACAGCACAATATACGTTTAAAGCTAGAAATAAATTACATTACATTTGAAATGCATTCAAAAGTTTTTTGAAGAAAGACAAGGGGGATATAATCTGAGAGAAGAACTAAATTTTAGGAGGTTGAAAACAAGAACAACTTTAAAAAGTTTGTGAATGGTGTGAAATTAAAAAGTTTAAAAAGTTTGTCTGTGTGGTGTGAAATTACGGAATAGTCTGGATCAGACGCTCAAACAATGTCAGGATATTAATCAATTTAAAAAGTTGTATAAATATGTATTATTAAAGGAATACAATGATGAAGGTGATTGAAAAAAGGATGAAATGAGAAGGGTATGATGAAATTTTATATAATGGCTGTTTGCAGTACTTTGTTATAAAATGTAAATGCACGAATGGAATTAAACATATAATATGTCAAAGATGCCAAAAGGAAAAAATATGTCTCATGTAAAGCTTATGTGTCCCATGAAAAAAGAAGAGATAAGTAAAAGAAGAAATAAGTTGAAGTAGTAGACGAATTATGTGTGTGGTAATGGAGTCGGGAAAAATAATAAGCTTGTGCTTCATCCCGCTCCATTTCGCCCATGATGAAATTTTGTTTAAAGAATTGTTTTAAGTCTATGATTTTTATTTTCAGAGTAATTAAATCAAACCA
This sequence comes from Danio rerio, assembly GCF_052040795.2. NCBI lineage: Eukaryota > Metazoa > Chordata > Actinopteri > Cypriniformes > Danionidae > Danio > Danio rerio. Next base: position 12,993,011 of record NC_141028.1, on the reverse strand, counting down.
AATCAAAAAATGGTCATTTTTGAATATTATTGTAGAAAACATCTGTAATATTTTAACTCTTCCAGCCCTGTGTTTTTCCCTCTGTAGGTGACAGGCTTTGACAGCGTGGACGATGAGTCCAAACACAGCGGCCACATGTTCTCCACAAAGAGCCCCAAACCTGAGGAATGGGACATTGTAAAGAACCCCTCGTACACTTACTGGATTTACTACATGTATGCTAACATCGCCATTCTCAACCAGCTGCGCAAGTGAGTATCTCAGTGATATAAACAGAAGGACCTTGCTTTGGAATATTGTGTGCTGGATAAATGTACTGGTGCTCGTTATTGAATGTTGGAGGATTACAATTCCTGACTTAAAATATGTGACCGATTTTTTTTTTTTTTTTTTTTTTTTTTTTTTTTAATACACTTTACAATTTTGTTCCATGGACTATCTCATACCTCAGATCATTTGAATCAGTGAATCGTTACCTGGAGTTTTGCCCTCACCAGATCATTTGTATCAGTGAGTCATTAACTGGAGATTCGCTCTGACCAGATCATTTGAATCAATAAATTGTTAACTGGAGAGTCGCTCTCACCAGATCATTTGAATATGTAATTTATTAACAGGAGATTCGCTCTGACCAGATCATTTAAATATGTAAATAATTAACTGAAGATTATCTCTGACCAGATCATTTGAATATTTGAATCATTAACTGGATATTTCCTCTGACCTGATCATTGTAATATCTGAATCATTAACTGGATATTCGCTCTAACCAGATTATTTAAATCAGTGAATCGTTAACTTGAGTTTTGCCCTCACCAGATCAGTTGTATCAGTGAATCATTAATTGGAGATTGACTCTGACCATATCATTTGAATGTGTAAATCATTACCTAGAGATTGACTCTGACCAGATCATTTAAATATCCTAATCATTACTTGGAGATTCACTCTGACCAGATCATTTGAATATATGAATCATTACTTGGAGATTCACTCTGACCAGATCATTTGAATATCTGAATCATTACTTGGAGATTCACTCTGACCAGATCATTTGAATATCTGAATCATTACTTAGAGATTCACTCTGACCAGATTGTTTGAATATCTGAATCATTACTTGGAGATTCACTCTAAACAGATCATTTGAATATCTAAATCATTTCTTGGAGATTCACTCTGACCAGATCATTTAAATCAGTGAATCATTAACTGGAGATTCACTCTGACCAGATCATTTAAATCAGTGAATCATTAACTGGAGATTCACTCTGACCAGATCATTTAAATCAGTGAATCATTAACTGGAGATTCGCTCTGACCAGATCATTTAAATCAGTGAATCATTAACTGGAGATTCGCTCTGACCAGATCATTTAAATCAGTGAATCATTAACTGGAGATTCACTCTGACCAGATCATTTAAATCAGTGAATCATTAACTGGAGATTCGCTCTGACCAGATCATTTAAATCAGTGAATCATTAACTGGAGATTCGCTCTGACCAGATCATTTAAATCAGTGAATCATTAACTGGAGATTCGCTCTGACCAGATCATTTAAATCAGTGAATCATTAACTGGAGATTCGCTCTGACCAGATCATTTAAATCAGTGAATCATTAACTGGAGATTCGCTCTGACCAGATCATTTAAATCAGTGAATCATTAACTGGAGATTCACTCTGACCAGATCATTTAAATCAGTGAATCATTAACTGGAGATTCACTCTGACCAGATCATTTAAATAAGTGAATCATTAACTGGAGATTCACTCTGACCAGATCATTTTAATTAGTAAAGGGTTAACCAGAGACTTGCTCTTACCAGATCATTTTTATCAGTGAGCTTGTAACTGAAGATTCATTCTGACCAGATCCTTTCGAATCATTAACCGGAGACTTCCCCATTACCGGAAAGTTTGTATGAACAACAACAACAAAAAAATTATGTATGAGTAAAATGAGCTTCAATACATCAGTGAAGTTAAAATATTTAATAACAGACCGTGGAAAGTCACTGTTTGTTGTGTGTTTGTGTCGTGCAGGGAAAGAGGAATGAACACGTTTCAGTTCAGACCTCACTGTGGTGAAGCTGGAGCCGTCACTCACCTGCTGGCCTGTTTCATGACCGCAGACAACATCTCTCACGGCCTCAACCTCAAGAAGGTAAATACACCATTCACTCATCCTGATCGTTAGAGGGCGCACTTCACCTCATACACACAATTAAAATACACTGTGGTGCAAAGCTAAAAGGCAGTAGCTATGATATTAGCTGAAAATTGATTATTGATATTTTGGAACATTCCTCTATTATCACATAGATAATTATCTGACTGCCAGATTTTCCAGTGCACTACCTATAGTTAATTTGGCTGGACAACTGAAAAAGTATTTTTTCGCAAGTTCACACCATTCTAGTGAGTTAAATCAAATCAGTGAAATGTGATCAAATGTGGGCAAACACCACTGTTGGGTTAAAAAAAATGATCAAATGTTGGGTTTCTTCATATCTCACCCAATATGTTGTTTTTAATTATGTGGTACACAAAACACCAGCAAATAAAGAATCGATCTTTATCAATTTGACAGCACACGTGTTGTAAATTGGTCACAACACAAACAACTGAAAAAATGTGCAGCAAATGGGTCACAACACTTGCAAGTATGCACCTAACACAACAGAAATGTTTTTAGGGGACCCAAAAACATGACGGACCCTGCTGAGATATGGATGTGTTTTTGTTTATGTTGTGCAGGAGCGTAGTAGACATTTTAAAAGTGGGGGGAGAGCTGTATGAAATCTGAAGTTTACATTCTTAATCACCTGTTTCTAAACTGTCTGTCTCTAAAATAAATGAAGGCGTATCCCCCCCGTCCCCCACGGTTGCTACGCCCCTGATGTCCTGTAATTAGAATGTTAAAATAAACGAAAAACAACTCACCTTTCAAAGACCACCAATCACTTCACTGAGCAACAGTCACGGCATAATAACACATCCATATCTCAGCTGGGTCCAACATGGTTTTGGGTCCCCTTGAAACATTTCCGTTGTGTTAAGTGCATATTTGCAAGTGTTGTGACCCATTTGCAGCTTGTTTCTTCAGTTGTTTGTGTTGTGGCCAATTTGCCACACGTGTGCTGTCAAATTAATAAAGATCGTCTCTTTATTTGCTGGTGTTTTGTGTAATTGCATGTGCTTTAGCTCTCTCGGCCACTGTAGGAAGTAAATAAATAAATGAAAAGAAAAATCTGTATTTTTGCGATTTATACCATATTTTAAAGGAGATCTAATTAGAAAATAGGCACATATGTTGGGCATGATCTTTATATCAAGAAGAGGGCTGAGTTTTCTACTGAACTCGAATATATTTGCATCTCATCGCTGCAGTACACACTGTATAATTATATTACATGAAAAATACTATAGTACAGTGGTTCCACCTCAGAAAAGAAGTGTCTGAGTACCACCACAACAACCGCAACTGTCCAAGTACCACCATAACAACCAGTATTAAAATACTAGTAGCGTAGTAAGCCCAGTAAAGCAGCGACAGGTCTGCACAGTTCAAAAACGTGGCAGATTAATTCCTATTATTAAGAATATTTATTGTTGTCAGGCATTTTAAACATGATAAATAGTTTAAACATTAACAGTGTACTGTGCTTATAGGTACAAAAAAGACAAACAAAAAATCTAAAAACGTCATAATTTAAATAAAACATGCTTTTAAAAGTAAAAAATGAAAGTTTAATGTTCTTAAAATGGAAAAAAAAACTCCTGTACTAAAATGTTAAGTATTACCATACAGTAGCCAGTTCATCAACTCCTGGAAATGTTGCCTGGACCTCAGAAATATAGGCTATATGTCATCATAGTCATATATAAATCATTTTTGATCAATTTTGAAATGTATGTAGCCGGCACAAATGACATATTTGACTCCTCCGCGTACCACTAGAGAGCAGCCCAAGTATCACTAGTGGTACACATACCACAGTTTGAGAACCACTGCTATAGTAAATACTAAAGTGTTTGTAGATAAATATTTGAATTACACTGTCGTAGTAATTATATTGTTGCTGTGGTACAACACAACTGTAGTAATATACAAATTATTCAATAGGTTTCAGTTTTCTACACTACAATCCACCACAGTTTACACTAATGTTCATTAACAAAGAGTTGTACTCATTATGCACTTTACTATGTGGTTCAAGAACATGTTTATTATATATTACTGTAGTTTTTCCCCATGCAGATTTCTTTTAGACATTACAGAATAACAGATGAAAGCATACAAAAGCGTGGACGCAAAGTCTACATTATTATTTATTTATTTTTGTAAGTGTGGATGGAGAGTTGTTCAGAAAAGCTAGGTGAAACACCAGTGTGGACGCAGATCGTTTTAATTTTAGAACACTGTTTTAAAACTAAAATGTATTACTGTAAATGGGGCCTATGGCTCTCGACTGGCCTGAGAACGCCTCGGGATCCCCCTGAGGAGCTGGAGGAAGTGTCTGGGGAGAGGGAAGTCTGGGGTTTTCTCCTGACCCCACGACCCGGCCCCGGAAAAGCAGATGAAAATGAATGAATGAATGAATGAATGACTAAAAAGTTGTGTATTATTTATTAATGTTTCTGCCGTTATAAATCTCACATTATTATTATTGTTGTTATTATTATGATTATTATTATTATTATTTTTTTTTACTATTTTTTATTTATTTTATTTTATAATTTTTTTTGTAAGTCGTGAAAACACTATTGAGCAGGTTTTTTTATTATTATTATTGTTATTATTATTATTATTATTATTTAAGCAAATAAGAATGCTATATATATATATATATATATATATATATATATATATATATATATGTATATGTATATGTATATATATATATATATATATATATATATATATATATATATGTGTATATATATTTATATATATATATATATATATATATATATATATATATATATATATATATATACACACACACATATATACATATATACATATACATATACATATACATATATATTCAAGTTAATATGAAAATGGTCATTAAATCATGACAGAAATACAGCAGTCAGTGTGTCCTCATGTGTTATCAGAGTCCAGTCCTGCAGTACCTGTATTACCTGGCTCAGGTGCCCATCGCCATGTCTCCTCTGAGCAACAACAGTCTGTTCTTGGAGTACAACAAGAATCCCCTGCTAGAGTTTCATAAGAAGGGCCTAATGGTCTCTCTGTCCACCGATGACCCCATGCAGTTCCACTACACCAAGGTATGCAGCTTTCCTGATGCTTGTCATGCATCTGTTTTCTTTGATTTGATGTGTTTGTTTTTTTATGTGCACTCATGAACAGGAGCCACTGATGGAGGAGTACGCCATCGCAGCGCAGGTGTTCAAGCTCAGCACCTGTGACATGTGTGAGATCGCCAGAAACAGTGTCTTGCAGAGCGGCCTTTCTGCTGAGGTGAGGCCAGCTCAACTGAACATCACTTCGCTTTCAGATGTACATTTACACACAGTGGGGTTTTGGTTATTACACAGCAACTGTTATGTTTATTGAACTAATAGTGCACAGTGTAAATGTTTAAAGATTACAAATTACATCTCTAACTGTGACACGCCTTTAAATGTTTACACTATAGTTTCATAATGTATTTTAAGTATGTTTTAATATAAATGTGTGCAAGTATTATTAATATTATATAATGTAATAATTATTATTATAAATATTATTTTTATAGCTTTTTTTGCATGAAAATATTTAGATTTAGTGTTATGTATTATTAATATTTTTGTTTTATTTTTAACTAAAAACTTTTTTGTAATATAATAATAATAATAATAATAATAATAATAATTATTATTATTATTATTATTATTATTGTTATTATTATATTTAAAATATATATATATATATAAATTATCATTATTATTATAAAGGTAAATGTTTTTTAAAAATCCTTGTTATATTATCTGTTATTTATTTTTATTAATGATAATAATAATGATAATTATTATTAATATGATTATTATAGTAATACATATTTATTATTATTATTATTATTATTACTTTAAAAATAATAATAATTATTAACATTAATAAGAAAAAATACATTCTGTTTTAATTTTATATTGCAATTATTAAATGTAATTAAATGTAATTAAAATGTAATTAAAATGCTTTTAAGTGTAAAAATGCTTTTGTTGTGGTTTCTTATTTTTTTTTATATAGCCTTATTTTTTATTTAATTTTTATTTATTTTATAACTTTTTTAGTTATTTCTAGTTGCTCTTGATCTGAAATTTATAGATGATTATATTGTAATCTATTACATTTCAATCTCAAATAACAACAACTAGACAAAATAGTTGTAATTTTACCTAATAACAACACTGATTTTAGTAGTACTTTTCTATTTTAGAACAATAGCATAGTGATTCTAATAATATCTAAAAATACCTAATCAATATTTTAAATTTAAGCTACACTCCTGCAGTGTGTGTCATTTTATTTCTAGTTGGACTTGATCTAACATTTATAATTTATTATTCATTTATTAATTTTCTTTTCGGCTTATTAGCCCCCTGTGTATATTTTTCTTAATTTCTGTTTAATTGCAAAAAGATTTTTTTCAGCACATTTCTAAACATAATACTTTTAACTAATTTCTTTTATCTTTGCCATGACGATCGTACATAATATTTTACTAGATATTTTTTGAGAAACTAGTGTTCAGCTTAAAGTGACTGTTAAAGGCTTAACTGGGTTAATTAGGCAGGTTAGGGTAATTAGGCAAATAATTGTATTACGATGGTTTGTTCTGTAGACAATCAAAAAATATAGCTAAATGGGCTAATAATATTGACCTTGCAGTGGTCTTACAAAAATTAAAAACTGCTTTACCTGTAGCCGAAATGAAAGAAAAAACACTTTCTCCAGAAGAGAAAATATTCTAGGAAATACTGTTAAAAATCCCTGCTCTGTTAAACATAGTTTGGGAAATATTTAAAACAGAAAAAAAAAAAATCACAGGAAGGGTATTATTCATTGTAACTTCAACTATATATATTTATCTACCAATTTATTAAATCACATCTTAATATCCACACTGCAGCATGATCTTTATTGTCTCCCAAACAGGAGAAGATTCACTTCCTGGGCACCAGCTACCTGCAGGACGGTCCTGAGGGAAACGACATCCGCAAAACCAACGTGGCTCAGATCCGCATGGCGTACCGCTACGAGACCCAGTGCTATGAGCTGAATCTCATCCGAGAGGGAGTGATGGCCGAATGAATCAACATGCAGACTCAGGCTCTTCTTAAACTAGAGCCTTAGTTCTGCTATTATTCATGAGAAGCCCATGAGATGACGTCCATGTCTTACTGCAGTTTGCAGTTAATAAGTTTACACCCCCTTTTTAATGTAATTTTTTATTGGTCATGCTTTGAGGGAAAGCCTGTTGCAGCTGATTCAATAAACTAAATCTATACTTAATTTTTTTTACTGTCATGTCATTCATTTGACATTGTTTATTACCAAAAAAGAAAACACAAACAAGATTTTTTATTAGTTTATTCTGCACGTTTTTAATACAAGCATGCTAGAGCTTTATGTGAGCAACAAAATTACGTTTTAACCATTCATTCATTCATTTTCTTTTTGAATTAGTTCCATTATTAATCTGGGGTCACCACCGCGAAATGAACTACCAACTTATTCATCATATGTTTTACACAGCGGATGCTCTTCCAGCTGCAACCCATCACTGGAAAACACTCTCATTCACATACATACACTATGGCCAATTTAGCTTACCCAATTCACCTATAGCGCATGTCTTTGAACTGTGGGGGAAACCGAGCACCCGGAGAAAACCCACGCCACCATGGGGAGAACATGCAAACTCCACACAGAAATGCCTGACCCGGCTGAGGCTCGAACCAGTGACCTTCTTGCTGTGAGGCAACAGCACTAC